>NC_136019.1:8041504-8086504 GCF_048128805.1 Centroberyx gerrardi | reverse complement strand
TTTAATCTGCAGATCAACTTGGTAACAATAATCTACAGATAATGAAATTGAAAGGGAGGCTGCCACATAGAAAGCAATTACCATTACTGCCTACAATCTTCATAGTGCTCCACTTTTATCTATAGGCTACAGTTTGCCCCTCCTCCCCCAGTCTGCCCCCATTCAAAACTGACTGTAATGTTTCTGTTCTATTCCTATAAGCAGGTGTAGTGTTTCTCAATGGTGGCCAGTTTTTATCTCCTATGGTATCACTATACTATTCCTATAATATTCCTATAGGGATGCCTAGTGTGTCAGTGGTACTCAGTAGTGCAGTTTGATCTCATTGTACTTTATGGTATTTTTATCTAGTATAGTATCACTATAGCATTCCTATAGGGGCTTAAAGTGAGTCTGTGGTACTTACTAAACTTACTGTATAGATCTTTTTCATAAGGGGTTGCTTGAATGGTTTTCTGCTCTTCATACTCCTTTTCTGCTGTTGTTACATCTTGTATTGTACTTCACGATATTTTAAATCACATCCATTACAAAATACAGATTTTGTGTGTTCTCCATACGCATCAGAAACTGGACCAGTGTAAATTAGCCAATTGTGGAGCCATTCACAGTGAAGCAAAGAAGAGAAGAATAATCTGTCTTTACATTATTTTGTCATTTCTAAATGTTCCAATTAAAAGAGTCGAGTTTGAAGTCTGTCCTCTCTCCTGTCAGAATTGCATGGGAAAGATCACAGCTAACAATGTTCTCTTTTCTAAAAAAAAAAATAACTCAGTAACTTTTACTCTTTAGTCTTTGAGTAGGCTATATTTTAAATGAGCTACTTTTTACTTTTGCTTAAGTAAATGTTTACACTGGTAATTTTACTTCTAGTTAAGTAAAATATCAGCAAAGTAGCAGTACTTGTACTTGAGAAGGACTCCTCCACATGGGAAACCCGTTGCAGTGACAGAAACCCGACACCGGGCGGCAGTACCGCTCAAAACGCACGGGCACGCACGGACCTCACAAACATGGCGTCGCCCATCGCCAGGTTCGTTTCCGTGTCTAGAAAAGTGGGAAGTTGTCTAATAAATTCTGTTTTCATCACCCAGGCGGCGGCGTGCGTCCCCAAAATGGACACAGGCAGAGAAACCAAGGTTTGACGCAGATATTTTTGGGGGGTTTGTGGTTCATGTCACGCTGTGTCATGGCTCACTCTGTCAGTAATAACACTGTCAAAACAATACCATGCCTTCTGCTGCTGCTGTTGTGATATTCTTGTAGCTAAATACGCATGGTTAACACATTTTACTGCGGTACCGTTAATGTTTAGAATGACTGACTGCAGTATTGTTGCGCTACACAGTATTAGATAATGTTACAGATATACATACTGCCATTATCGATATGATGCTGGTCAGTAGCTACAGGTTGTCAGGTTGTTACATGTGTTTTTGTTTCATAACAGCCTGCTTTCTCCTCCTCAGCTGGAGTTTGCAGTACAGATGACATGTGAGAGCTGTGCAAATACAGTTAGAGCGGCACTGGAGGGTAGACCAGGTAAAAAAATAAACATTTACAAGGCTTACTACAGTATTGTAGTAGTATTATATAGTATAGTAGTTAACAGCTGAACAGACAAGACCAGATGAATTTCCTGAATGGATAATAAGGTTCAACTTAATTTAACTGTAATAAGCTGTTTTCCTGCCTGGTGTTGACTATTATTCATGCTTGCAGTACCATCTGAAAATTGACTGAATTTTATAAAATCTGTCAATTAAAATCACAAGATGTGTTCAGGGTGAAGACTTCAATTTAAAAAATGTAGTGAGCTACAACAACTGCTACATTTGGAGTTTGTGATTAACATTTATTTGCAATGTTAAGTAGGCTATGTTACTAGTCCAGTTCCTAGTATTTGACATAGCAGAGGATCTCAGCGTACAATATCAGTTAGATCTTATCTGTCATGTGGTTATTATGAGTGCCCATGGTTATTGGACTTGGAGATGCAAATCAAATCAAATCAAATCATTATTCACTGCACTTTACACTTCCCAAAACAAAGCTACTGCATGTCATGTGTGGCTACAGGTTGAAAAGGAGAAAACTGCATTGTCATAGTGTGTTTGCACAAATTCAGGATAACCACAGGGCCTTAAAAAGCCAGAACATGGCTTAAATTATCCAAATTTAGGGCCTTAAAGAAGTATTAAAATGCTGAAGTATAGTCAATATTATTTTTCACAATGCAGTTTCTTTGTGCTTCATGTCCACACTTAGATGAATACAGAAGAGAGTTAGTTGTACAATAGACCAATGATCCCAAGAAAGTTAATATTAAATTCAATCCCAGGTAGCATTAAAAAGGTCTTAAAAATCTTTTATTTGGGTTTCTGAAACCCATAGATACCCTGATGTTGTTCTGCCTCATTTGTTGGTATATATGTCTGCATATTTGTGTGTTTCTGCCTCTCTGTCCACCTGCATGTGTGTCTGTGTCTGTCTGTTTTGTGTGTCTGTGTGTGTTAATGTGTGTGTTAATGTGTGTGTTAATGTGTGTGCAGGAGTGAAGTCGGTCAGCATCGATGTGGGGAAGGAGGAGGTGTTGGTGGAGTCCGCTCTGACCAGCGCAGAGGTGCAGGCTCTGATAGAAAACACTGGGCGCAGGGCCGTACTGAAGGGCATCGGAGGATCGGAGCAAGGTGAGGAACCACAGGAGGTGTGTGTGTGTGTGTGTGTGTGTGTGTGTGTGTGTGTGTGTGTGCGTGCTTGTATTTCTGTTCAAAGGATGAATCTTGGGTAAAAGAACAGTCTATTACTTATTACAAGGTCCCCACGGGTCCTTGAAATCCTTGAAAGTTTGTGAATTTGAGAAAAAAAAATCAAGGCCTTGAAAGTTTTTGAAAATAGACATAAATAGACAGGGGTCATTGAAAGTGCTTGAATTTAGAGAAGTTGTTGAGAAGTGTTCACACATTCAATCAATTGTTGTCTGTGAGCTTCAGTAAAGCCTGCGAGTTCTCATTATAAAAATTCTCAGTATTGTAACAGTAATTAACCTTGATCCGTGTCTCAAACTATGCCGTGTTGGGTCCCTGAATTTGAGGGAATTGGGCCTGGAAAGTCCTTGAAAAGTCATTGAATTTGATGTTTAAGAAGGTGTGGGAACCCTGTTATTAATTCTGACTATTTAAACTCAATATGGAATCCTAACATGCATTTTAATTCATGGAGGAACAACAAAATTTAGCCTAGGATGTGACGAATGTCTAGGAGGTCAGAGGTCAGGCTCAGCTACCGAGCAGCGTCCATGCAGCTTGAAGGGATTCAGTGTCTTGCTCAAGGACACTTCAGCGGGGCGGCTGCTTGCTGCCACAGGCTTGAACAGGGTGTCGCTGTATCTCTGTATCTCTTTATCTCTGTGACAGACCTGGGTGCAGCGGTGGCCATGCTGGCCGGTGTGGGTGCAGTGCAGGGGGTGGTACGCTTCCTCCAGCTGTCCGAGGAGCGCTGCCTGATAGACGGGACCATCGACGGCCTGGAGCCCGGGACCCACGGCCTCCACGTCCACACCCTGGGCGACCTCACACAGGACTGCCTCAGGTGGGACACACACCACTGTTTCTAAAAAATATACCTGTCTTATCCGCCTAACTCACAAAGCCGTAGATTCACCTTGTCAGGTACGGTCACTTCTCCACCCACAGAGTGACAAATTCAAACTTAAAGGAATAGTTCACCCAAAAATTTAAATTGTGTCATCATCTACTCACCCAGATTGTTAGTCCATATAGAATAGTTAAAATAAAACAAATAAATAAAAGCAGTAGTAAAAGCAGTAATAACAGCATAATGTTACAAAAGACTTGCGCAAGTACAACTTAAAAATAAAAGGCACTAGTAAAATTAAATTTACAAAGGTTGAATGTTATAAATATTAATAAATAGATGTTAAATCCTTGTGTTTATAAATTGTGTCTGTGGTAGCAGTCTCTGAGGGTGGAGGTGTGTATGTCACAGTCTTTGATATGTGTGTGTGTGTGTAATAATAATAATAATAATAAACTTTATTTATATAGCACCTTTCAAAACAATTGTTACAAAGTGCTTTACAATAAATAAATAAAAGCATGGAATAAAAACACTAGAAAAAGCACAAATAAATAAAATGGAATGAAAATCATTATAAAAAATGGCTACAGCAACAAGAGTTGTGTCACAGTCCTTGATGTATGAGTGTGTGTGTGTGCGCTCACAGTTCTTGTAATCTGTTCTGTGGTTGGGCGGGGAGGGGTGTGATGGAGGCCGCAGCTCTGGGAAAGAAGCTGTTCCTCAGTCTGTTCCTCAGTCTGTCTTACCGTCCTGAACCGTTTGCCGGACGGCAGCGGTTCAAACAAGGAGTGGCCGGGGTGTGTGGTGTCTCTGATAATGCTGCTAGCCTTCTTCCTCAGTCGACTGGCATAGATAGTGTCCAGGTTTGGGAGCTCCATCCCGACAATGCGCTGGGCCGCCTTCACCACACGATGCAGGTCATATACAACACACATATATAACACATAGGGAGTTTGCCAGCACGACTCCGTAGCAGCCTTCTCCAAAACAACTGAAGTCAGTGGGGACCGGTTCTTTAGAGTTCCAAAAACATTAAAAAAATACCATAAAGTTACTCCATGATAATAGTTATAATAATTCAAGTCTTCTGAAGCCAAACAATCACACAGTGAGTGGAAAAGCCCGATATTTACACCAGTAGAGTTGCCTCATTTGGATCTAGCGTTACCGTTTTGGTCTCTGGTCTGTTTCCTAGCTGTTGCAGCTTCTCTCCCCAGCGTCGATATTTAAAAAATGATCCGAGTGAGAGGTCTTCCCTGATGGTTCAGCAGAGAGAAGCCTGTAAGACTCAGTAGGCGGACATCATTGCGGAATACAACCGTGGCTTTTCACAGACTACCTGCATGATCCAGAGAGGCTCCGGCTAATCGCTGGATGTCAACTTCTCTGTTAAATCCCTCTGTGTATTCCGGCTGCGTAGTGAATTACTGTCCTAAAGTCTGGATAATAAAAACAGAATTACCTCTTCTCTGCAAAGAACAGAGGTATGTGAAATAATTTACATGTATAGTGTAGCCTGTTACTTTATTGCGCCTGTAAATTACTGAGGGGGCGTGTCGTTCCCGTCAGATTTCAGAATGCATCTACTGCACAAAGTAGGCAATTTGAAATTTATAAATCATATACAGATATGATTTATACCGTATATGATTTAGCGCCAAGCAGGCTGGTGAAAAAAGATGACTATTCTGCGTGATGGGGATGCTTTTGTGTGTTTTTATTGCATCCTTTATCTTGTCTTGTTCTGTGCTTTTATGTCTCTCTATTGTCTCACCACATTGAATTTCCCAATGTGGCATAATAAAGTTTATGTAATCGGTAACACTTTACAATAAGGGGACACTAAGTTAAGGGTTAGTTAATGCTTAATAAGGGTTAGTTAATGCTTAATAAGGGTTAGTTAATGCTTAATAAGCATTAACTAACCCTTAATTAACAGTTAACTAATGTGTAATTTACTAATGGTGTTCATGTTAACTAAGGTATTAATTTATACATTATTTAATAGTTTATAAAGATGACTATTAAATAATGTATAAATTAATACCTTAGTTAACATGAAAACCATTAGTAAATGATTACCAGACACATTAGTTAACTGTTAATTAAGGGTTAATTAATGCTTATTAAGCATTAACTAACCCTTAATTAATGTACCCTTATTGTAAAGTGTTACCATGTAATCTAATTTTTAACTCGCCAACGTTTGATCTTTGTCCTCTCTCATCTCTTTGGTATAAAGCATCACAGACCGGCCGGGTTGGTAAACATGAGCGTGCTGTGTGCAGTTTACTGACGTCACTTTACAGGATTTCTGCAAATCCTGTAGCGGTTACCTCTCGCTGCCAACATGAGAAGTTGCCTAGTGCAGCTTTAACCAGAGGAACGCTCTTTGTTTTGGCCCTCTGCCCTGTGGTCGGTCCCCATGTGACAAGACTGTAGTTGGTTTTTTTGTGGACCTTGTTCCTCAGGGTGTGGTATAGTTTACTCTACAGTATTTGGCCCCGGGTTGAAAAAGTTGAAGTTTAAAAATGCCAGGCAACAAAATGCAAAACGATTTATTGTCTCAAAGGAAATTCAGCTTGCAAGGGCAGCACAGAAAACAGCATCACACACAACAAACGACACATTCAACAGCAAACTTAGACTATTGACTGCTGTATGAAATTGACCCTGCAAGATATCTTATTTCTATTTACATATGAATAAATGACATTTCATTTTCTACCAGAAAAATGAAGAATGTGTTTTTGACATTATATCTTTTACAGTTGTGGAGAGCACTATAATCCCTTTGGAAGACAACATGGCGGACCAGGAGACTCTGAACGGGTACGGCCAAATCTACTTCTTAGAGCACTGTAAAAGACAATTTATAAAAAAAAAAAAGAAAAGAAAACATTTATGGTACAGCTTACTTGCTACATGCTCTGGATCAGAATGTATGTATGATTATTTAGAAATATGAACAAGTATATAATACCTTCTATTAAAACGATGAGTACAATCTGCAAGCAGCGTTTCACAAAATCATTCCTGAGATGTAATTACATTTCAAAAGAGGTCAAATGTAAGATGTGAGGGCCAAATTTGGCCCGTTGTTACATTTTCAGTACAACTGTGAAGCAGTATTTTCCGGTTTTGATGTTATATAATGTGTCTAGTGTATTTCTGGCTATGCTTCAGTGTTATTTATACAGTGTGTGTGTGTGATCACATCATTTTTGTACAGCATGTAGGTGATTTGGGGAATATTGTTGCTGGACCAGACGGCAGAGCCTCATTTAGACTAGAAGACCCTCAGCTAAAGGTAACACACATGCACACACACACACACACACACACACACACACACACACACACACACACACACACAGCCACATTTGACACTAGTGGTTAAGTCAGGTGACCGTACTGACTTCCACTTAGGCTTAGGAAGCAAAGCGCTCGTAATTCTACACCTAATTTCTAAAACACCTTGAGACTGCGGGTTTTAATTTCCTCTTGACCGATCCCTCGGCCCCCTCGCTGCAGGTATGGGATGTGATTGGTCGATCGCTGGTGGTGGACGCAGGCGAGGACGACCTGGGTCGAGGCGGACACCCCCTCTCCACACTGACCGGAAACTCTGGGGACAGGTGGGTTCATGGAAATTAGGAGAGAGAGGTCGAGGCTGAGGTGATAGGAGAGGTGGGAGATGTAGTCCGTGCCAATAATGCACTTGATTTCAGCTCCTGTAGACTGTATTTATTTTATTTTATCTTTATCTAGCCAGGATATTATCAAGATTATAAGTCTTTTTCAAGAGAGACCTGGTCAAGAAGGGTAAGATCATGATAAAGATGAAATCAGTATATGAGCACTCAAAAGGCTGTAGTCAAATGTTGTTCCTCATTCATCCATTGTTCCGTCTCTTCCTCTCTCTCTGTAGGCTGGCCTGCGGGATCATCGCTCGATCGGCGGGCCTTTTCCAAAACCCCAAGCAGATTTGTGCGTGCGACGGGATCACGCTGTGGGAGGAGCGAGACAGGCCGATCGCCGGGAAGGGACGGAGCAAGGCCAACGCAGAGACGCCCGCAGCACACCTCTGAACCCCCCCCGGGAATGAAAAGAGGGTGTCAAAGAGAAATGGAGAGGGGACGTTTGTTGACAGAGGGTCAGAAAGGGAGAGAGGGGGAGACAAAGCACTGAAGAAGAAGATGTTGCCAGACAGCTGGACAAACGACCAAAGAAAAGTGTCCTTATTTCCTTGAATTTTTTTCCACTGATACTGTGAAATGCATTTGCTCTCTGCCGCAGCTTCCTTTGTGGATTATAAAAGCACTTAAGCAGATTATAACACAGTTTGGGACTTTGCGAACACTCCGATTAGCTAGATGGTGTCCATTAATATTGTTTTATGTACAGTATAACCAGACGCCTGACACAGCTTGTTTCATCACCATCTATATTGATGCGGCAGGAAGATTTGAGCAATTCATTTGAGTTAAACACTGGCACATAATCTGTGGCTTGAATAAATGGGCTTCAAGCTGCCATTAAAATGTCCAAGTTAATTATCCAGACTCCTGAAAAGAGTAAGGAGTAAAAATTCATCCCTGATGTTGGTAACCACAAAATCCACCCTCCTATTCTCACATAAGGCACCGGATAATTCATAACATCCAGAGGGAAGCTGCACCACACTATATTGTATTTGAGCTACATCCATTCCTGCCCTAGTCTGTTCTTTTTAAATCCATAAGGTGGTGTGAGCGACTTGGGTAAGAGAGGTTAGAGAGAGAGAGAGAGAGAGAGAGAGAGTCAAATTCCAGCCCAAAGAGAAAGGGCAAGAGGGGGTAAAAGCGAGCGAGGGGCGAGCCTCAAAGGATTGCATGGTCAGCTGTCTTTCCATCATGGAGTTTCAGTGTAGGATTCCCCCATCGTTGCCGCGGCAGCAGCCACCTTCAGCGCCACACAATACAGCAAACCGAAACCTTCCTGGACATTTTACGCTATCGATCCTCTATCGACTTTTATTGTCAGAATTTAAATCTGGGACGATGAAAGTATAATAATTGGATAATGTGTGAAACTTCTACCTGCTGACACTTGATATTTTTCTTCCTTGATGAAGAGATCAATATTGGGACGTTGTGTAATTGTATTGCTATGCGACAGTGTAATATTTGCTTTTTTTTTGCTATTTGCTGTAAGTTTTGCATTGATTTTGCAAAGTGAGCGTCTGTCTTGTCCCGGTGATGCCTGAATAAGCTTACTGAACTTTCCTCCAAATGTGCAGTCAGTGTCCGTTCCATGATTTTGCATTTGAAGAGTTCCACCATCTTAAAAAAAAATGACACCCACTCTCCTATATTGATTGATTGATTTTGTTTGACAGATTTTAAAATATATATAAGTTTGACAGCCTTTAGGCCACAACCACACACACATATAGTGAAATTGTATTGTATGTAATTGAATTTAACACTCAATAAAGTCAAAAAAAGACTTATTTCCATTGTGGTCCTCGTGTTTGACTGCTGGCAGCACATTATGGGTTTAGTATTGAAGTCAGGAATCATCTTCAGACATTTGCTTATAAAATAAAACATTTTTTTGATGACTGAATCATTTACGTTTTTCAAATATTGCCTCATGAATTCCAGGAAGCAACCCCCCCCCCCACCCCACCACCCACCACCACCCCAAACGAATACATACAATTGAACCCCATGCACTGTATTATGCTCTGTTCTAGCTGAAGAACCGTGTCACAGCATTTCATCAACCCCCATAATTACATTTACTCACTTGTTGCTTCCCCCCCTCCATTCAAACGCAGTTACCCTTTGAACCCTGCGGCTTTGCGCTACCCATTATGCTTCCAGTATCTCTTTTAATGTATTAAACGGACATTGTGCTCTGGCTGTGTACGTACTGTGTGTGTGTGTGTGCGTGCTTGAGTCATTTCATGTGTCATTTTGTGAGGATTCAGCAGCATCCTCTGGGTGCAGCACCCTCCCCCTCCGCAGCCTCTCGAGCAGAATGCCCGACATTCTAACAAACGGAAGCAGGCGCTACCATTTTGAAACACAGCACCGCTTAGGTAAGATGGTAGATCCTCTTTTTTTTCGCCCTTTCTTCACTATTATTCTCATTCTAACCGTAAGGGACACGTTTAATTGTGATTCGTGTTAATGTTCAGGTTTGTGTTTGAGTGATAAAAGACCGATGGAGTGTGTCGTCGCGCTGGAATCACTCGGTGTTGCACTGTATTCATTCCTGTGCGGAAAAAAAAATGTGATTGTCCGTTGTTACATTGTATCGATCCCGTGCCTTTTTGTTCACGGTTTTGCCACTGGAGCGAGTATGAATAATCCTTCTTGAATGTTACAGCGTGTATTAAATGTTTATGTATCATTTTAGACTAAAATGTTCGCCTCGGGGCTTGTTTTGTTAGGACACACAAGCGAAACCAAGCATCCCCGCTCGCCATTCATATTCACGGGAAACATGTGGCCAAAACATTTAGCCGTTAAACGAGCGTAACTCGTGTTTTTTCGCCCTCTTTGTGTCTGGAAATGGCTTGAGCAGGGAAATGTGTTTACTCAGCTCCGTGCTGCGTCATCAGAAAACCAGCTTTCCCCCTGGTGATGCCTCAGATGAACCCAGTTTCAATGCAGCAGCCATATGCAATGGGGGGGCACACTCAAGCAAACGGCTAGCTGCTGTTTTAACTTGTTTCCTATATGAATATCATCTGCAGCTTTGTGTGCATGTTGCGCCGAGCGCGGCCGCCGGGCTAAAGCCTAAACCAGAAAATAGAAATGTCATTCTCTGGTGTCGTGTTCCACTTTGCCCTTTGGTTTACAGCCAGACGTTTAGGTCATTCAGGAAGAGAAAAGGTGTTGACCGACCTGTGGGAGCACTGTGCAGTTTGACCTGCAGATTAGAGGCTGGTGGGGAAATACTTGCTGGAGATTTAGGGCAACTGTGCAACGAAAAGGGGCCATTCTGTTTCATGGCATTCTTGAAATTCTTCTTATCACCATATTTGTCATGGGAATTGATATACAGGGATCCATTAGAAAATTATCTGTGTAAGTAATTGTGTGCTTAAATGTGCTACACTTACATAAACCATTACTTATTGCTCTCACTTGCCAGACTTGGTGCAAAATGCGCTTTTTCCCCTGGCTGTTTGCTGTGTATGACTGTGACTCATATGACTATTGTTCAGCTGAATGGAAAGCCAAGGTCTCTTCTTGAATACAATAAAAATCCCCCATCAAAAAAGTGCATTTACTCTATGATTGAGGCTGGATTTATCCTTTCACTACTGTTATTCCTGGAGTAGAGATGATCTTATCCCTGAGACTCCAGTGGGCAACACCCCCCCCCCCCCCCACCCCACCCCCCTCTCTGTTTTTGCATAATCTGAGTTAATCTGGGTTTATCATGGTGTGAGTAGCCAGCTCAGCTCGCAAAGATGTGGTCTGTGTGGTATTTAATTTGTGAAATTAGAGCTTTAATCTGGCTGGTTATTCATGCACTCAGATCCCTTATCAAGAGTGCAATATTTATTACTGCAATTTACAAATAAGATGTGCAGCATTTATTTTTCTTAGAGTGAAAGGCGGAAGCTTTACTGAAGTTATTCTACTGCTCTGCTGAATCCCTAGATTTGCATGTTGGAGAAATGGAGAAAGTCTTTTTATGCAAACTTAGCCTTTCCATAGCGTCAGCGACACCCCTCCCCCACAGACAATGTTAAGCACTGAACTAGGAGTTATATAGAAAAAGCTGTGTCAGCTATGTCCACATGTTTTGCAATTCCACCCCAATATTCAGCAAAGACACTGCAACATGACTCTTTGTCCGTGTCGTGCAGCCCTCCCCCCTCTCCCCGTACCATGCAGACTGCCATAGAGCCTAAGGTGTGGCGTTGTCTGCGCTCAGTCGTTGTTAAAACTGTGACAGCAGATAGTTGCATCCTGTAGTTTATCTCCTCGCTTATCTCTCACTGCAGTCGAACTCATCCCTTCCTCGCTCCTCTGTGTCTCTGCAGCGCCATGGACAAGAGCAACACAGTGAAGCTCTTTGTGGGGAACTTGGCGTTGGACACCACCCAGGAGGAGCTGTCGGCCATCTTCGAGGCTTACGGCCAGGTGGTTAGCTGCAGCGTGCTGCGACAGTTTGCCTTTGTCCACCTGCAGGGCGAGGGCGCCGCCGAGCGCGCTATCCGGGAGCTCAATGGACGCGAGTTTCGTGGACGGAATTTGGTGGTGGAGGAGTCGCGAGGCAGGCCACTGCACTCCACCAAGGTGTTTGTGGGTAATCTGAGCGGGATGTGCACCACCGAAGACCTTCAGGAGCTGTTCCAGACCTTCGGGAAAGTTCTGGAGTGCGACAAGGTCAAAGGTGAGGCAGGACTGCGAGTGACATAGTGAGTTGTTGGCTGCATTTGAATTGTTTTAAAATGGTCCACTTGCTCCCAAGTTGTCCTCAAATTCACTAATATTGTAGAGCTAGTCTATGAGAGAAGATTGAATTTGACAATATTGATCCAATAGAGTTGTTGAGAGGTTTGGAGGGCCTAAGAGTGCCTGTAAATGTTCTACATAGGTTTAATAGCTTTGCCATGTGACATGTGATATACCAGTGTAGAGTTCTCAGTGCCGAGAACAAGATCCACTCCCATACTGTAAAGACATAGCATGCAAAGCAAACAAACAAAAATATATGATTCACCTACAAACTCTCCCTGTAATCTATTAATATTTGATGATAACATTGATTCAATTCAAATTCAAAGATCTATTTCTCAGTGCCACAATTGGACAAAGTGGTTCCTTTATGGCTGCATTCATACTTTAATGTAGAGTAATAAGGAGTATGAGTGTGTGCCTGTGGCATGCCGCTGTGATCCTAACTGTTGTCCCTGCGCTCAATGACAGCCAGGCATTCCTCTTCCGCAGGCTATGCCTTCGTTCACATGGAAAACAAGGAGGACGCGCTCCAGGCCATCGAGGCCCTGCACGGCACCTCCTTCAAGGGCCGCCCTCTGTCCGTGGAGCTGTCCAAGGTCCAGCCCAGCAAGCAGACGCCTACGGGGAAAATCCCCTGCGTGAGCTGTGGGAAGCAGGGTCACTACGCTGGGGAGTGCCCAGTGGGGAAACCCTCCCTGGAGCAGTACCAGAGTCAGGCAGCCGTTCTGGCTGCCGCCGCCGCCGCAGCCGCCGGCCTGCCGCTACAGGTCCAACAAAGTGTGCACAATTCAGTCTACAACACCTCCACGTTTGATCCCACCTATGCGGCTCTGACCGGGCTCACCACTGGCACACGCACCGACGGCAACCCAGTGAACCCGGCTGTTTACGGTGCCCTCGCCAGCCAGGTGTACGGTGCCAACGTTGCCAATCAGCTCTACGGATCGGTGGCCAATCAGGCGGCTCTGACATCAGGCGCCACGCAGATGTACAGCTCGATGACCCCTAACATCTACGGCCAGGTCGCAGCTACTCCTGCTGCGGCGGCCGCTGCTGCTGCAGCCGCTGCCTACAGCACTCCGGTTTACACCCCAACTATGGCCAATCACCCAGTCTATTTGGCCGCTGCTCCTGGAATAGAAATGCCAACAGCAGCCGCGGCAGTCAACCCAGCCTACACCGTATCTCCAGCGATATACGGCGCCGCCGCGCCGGCCTATGCCCATATAGGCGCCATGGGAGCAGCGGCAGCAATGGGAGCAACGGACCCTACGACAGCCATCTTTGAGGCAGCCAGGCAGGCGCATTACTTTGCCCAGGGCCAGCAGGTTCTGGCCGAGCAGCAGACGGTAGCTGCCGCGGCAGCAGCGGCGGCGGCCAAGTCAGGCGAGAGAGACCGCAGTCCCCTTCGGAGGTCGGCGCCGCTGCTACCGGACCCGGTGATGAAGCCATTCATGTACCAGAGAGCCAAGCCGCGCCGGCCCCTGCTCCCCACGCCGGCCGGCCGAGCAGCAGAAGAGGCAGCGGAGGCCGCAGAGGACCCCATGGCCAGGTAGGAGATGGCCTCCGATTCCCTACCTGTCTCCCTCTCTACTTTTCAACTAAGTAAACAAAAAATACTAAAGCTGAGCAGAATTCCCACAACAACAACCCTAATGTGTGGTTTCTGCTAACTTCAGGGATCTAATTTTTCAGGTTTTTACGGGCTCATTTCTCATGGCAGATTCATGTTTTCCTGCGTTTTCCCTGCTTTTTGTTTACTTGACCACATCCTTGTTACTCCCTCTATGCCAAGTACCACCATGAATGCCCTCGCTGTCCTCCTTCCTCTGCTGTCCTTCCCTCTCACTCCCAAGTAACTGTGGATGACTAATAGTACTATTACCGAGTACTACTAGTACTCTGTAATCTCCCTGTAGCTCTCATACATATAAATCCTTTTCTCTGTCTCTCTCTTTCCCTTTCCTGGAACTATGTGGTGCACAACCGTAATGCGCTCCTACCTAAACCCTCCTCTCTCTGTCCCTCCCCCTTAACCCGTCTGTCTCCCCTATTCTCCCCCCCCCCCCCCCCCACCCGTTCCTCCCTTCTCCCAGGTACTACGCGGAATACTACCAGCAGCTGCAGCAGTACCCCCAGTTCCAGTATGCCTACCCGCCCCCCAGCGCGGTCACAGCCCTCACCGGCATGCCGGGGGTGCCGACCGTGCCCACTGTCTCCGCGATGTCCGCCCAGCCGGTAGCCACGCTGGACGCCCTCAGGCCAGTGGTCCCCACCGCTGCGGCAGTGGCAGCCGCCATGGCCGCGCCCAGGGTGTATGAGCCGCCGTTGCCGCCGCCCACGCGCAAGGAGGCCATCCTCCGCCGCCCCGAACTCTCCCTTCACACGCCTGAGCCCCCCTTCCGATAGTCGCACACAACTCTCTGCCCCCCCCCCCCCCCTCGCTACCCCGAATCCCCATCCCCGACCCATCACCTCTTCCTCCCCAAACCCCAATCTTGACCACCTTACAGCGGCTGTGTGTGTTTGTGTGTGTGTGTGTGTGTGTGTGTGTGTGTGTGTGTGTGTGTGTGTGTGTGTGTGTGTGTGTGTGTGTGTGTGTGTGTGTAGGGGCTCTAAGTGTGCTGGGTGGGGTTTGACATTGGTTTAACCTGCTTTAGGAGGGACTTTGATCAACTAACCTTGGTCCTGATCGCTCACACACAGTGCAACCAAGACAGGAACAAGTTGCTCTCATCTGTTGTACGGGCATTCTTAGTGCTTCTCAGTTTTACTTTTTATCGTGCCAGTCAAGTCTCACACTTGTGCCAGTATTTGACTGACCAAGTCAGTCGGTTCATATGCCTTTATTTCCGCAAAACCAGTCATGATTTTCTAAGGCCAAATCTATGATAAAAGATTCATCAGCCATTCTCCTTAGGCCTAGATGATCAGTTAGGGCAGCTAATTTGAAACCTTTTTTGCCTTATGTTGAAGTGTTTAGATTTCTGATATGTTTACCTATCAGATGGGAAGTAAGATAAACATACATTGTGTACCGGTTGCATTGCATTGTGTCCAGCAGAACCAAGGTTGACGGGGGGTGGGGTGGGGGTGGAGGTCTGTGTTGAATGTGATGCGACTGTAGTATGAGTGTGTGTGAATGAGAGAGAGAGAGATGTGCGGGCTCCTAAGCTGTGATGACCTTGCAGCACACAAACGCAGCAGCTAAGACTGCGCCTTGCAGAAAAACCGTAAAGCACACATATGCGTACTGTAATGTATGTTTGGATTTCTCTTTGACCCTTCCCTACCTCCACTGTAACTAAGACACTGAAAGACACTGCTTCACCTCTCTCTCTTTAACTACAGCTGCCTACCTCTCACAATGAATTTCAGTGGAGATAAACAGGCTCTATTCTATTCTACTCTTCTCTACTCTATAAAGTTAATGCTTTGGTAAGCTTTCACCCAGTCAGCAGTTTATCTCCTGCCTCTCATAAAGGTTCAGCGTCAGCAGTTTGGAAAGGGAGGAGACACATTTTGGTGACATTGATTTCTGTATATAAATATATATATATATATATAGTCCTACTGTATGTTCAGAGGCCTTTTTACATAGTGTATGTGTTTTGTTTGTTTTCGTGTAGTTTAAATGTAATGCAAGTCAACCTGGGGTGCAATGAATTGTAAATGGAAATCCCCTTGTATGACTACTGAATGAGCTGTTTACAAATAATCGTGCTACTCTAGACTGCATCCTATTTAGAATCATGATAATATGTGATGAGCTCAACTATGTGCCTATAAGCTTTGAGTGAAGTGCATTTAGCGGAGGGATCTCCCATTTTTTAAGTGCTTTTTACAGATTTCTTTTTAATGGTGTTGGACAGAGCTTAGTAATCGGCTATGAACAAAGCACAGTGGAGCTTTCTCATGGACTCCTGTACGGGATTTGTTTAATATCATAGGGTTTTAACAAAGCCACAAACCGGGCCTCGCCTGCCTGACAATTTCCTAATTAGCTACTGGTTCAAGCAGAAAGCTAACGCCGATAGTACCAATGAAGTGAGAGATGGGCCAGTGTCTTCCAGTTACCCCAACTATCTTCCTTTTTCCATAAACCAGACCTGCTGCAAATGGTAGTTACAAAAAATTCTTAGCATTTGTTTTAATGCAATTGCAGGATGAGATTGGTGGGGTTTACTGCATCAGGACAATTGGGAGAGGGTTACAAAAGCTGTCATTCGCAGAGGAGTATACTAAATTGACTTGCAAATACTTGTTTTATTGTCCTATGTGGCAAACCCCACCCATCTGGTACTCCAGGCAGTTTAAAACAATCGCTCAGAGTTATTTGCAAATACTATTTGTCCACGGTCTGATGCACACACAGACACACCCTCTTAAATCACCTTACTGCCTCGCTGTTTCCCCTTCCCCTCTCCCCCCTGTGGTTTTTAGTGGTTAAGTGACTTTTGCATCTCACAATGTAATCTTTCTGTGTCGTATATACACACACACATACCAGTTGCATCCTTTGTAGAATTCTGTGGTTGCGAAATGTCTTGTTTGCCATGTCTGAGACCGTATTTTTTAGAGATTTTAATTTTGCCTTTTTTTAAGAAAAGACAAAAAGAAAGTAAAAACCGGCATGCTTTTTATTGAGAATATGTATACTATACACACCATTATAATAAAGAATGTTTGGCTGACTACTGTGGTAAAAGAAAGCACAAGGGTTTGGACATTTCCCCTTCTTCTTGTTTACGTTTTTCTTCTCCACTTCCTGTTTCTCTTGTGTAAAATGACCACCAGACCCTTTTGACTGGGGACCCAGGGGGAGACAGGTGTAGATGCTGCCCCAGCTTTGCTCTCTTTGGTCAGGGTAAGTCTGGGTTGGTGCTCCTATCTCTCTCCAGCCTCTCAAACTGCAAACAAGCAAAAATCTTTCACCATGCATTGTATTACAACAGCTTCTTACTGGTATTCTTTGCTTTATTTGGGCCATACTGTCTGTGAGAGGACCAAAAGAGGAACTATTTGAAAGAACAGGAAATATATTTCAGTATTTAATTCTGGTAAATGTTCTGTCCATCATAAAAATAGATACTAAAATATATTTATTGAGTGCAATCCCTCTGTACAGATAACACTCAGTCTGGCAGCAGTGGCCTTTTTACAAATCGACCACAAGTGGCAAGAAAGCAACTTAAATTGATTTTCACGCAGGGAGGGCATCACACACACACACACACACACGCAGTGAAATTACCCTGAGAGCTGGGGAGAGGCACACAGATAGAATGGCCTGGGTGCATTTTGATCTGTGGGGCAGTCCTGTGGCTGGGGTTGAGGGGTGTGCGTCTGGTCTGGTCTCTCCTTACTCCACCAAAACCTCCCCGTGTGTCTCTGTGTCCACTCTACTTCTAGACCTGCATGTGTTTAATATCTGTGCTCTGCCGCCAAAAGCCCGTGACAGTCCAGCCCTGACTAACTATCTCAACTGAATTAGGTCACCGTGCCATCTGGAACGCCCACTGTGCATCCGTGCGTGAGCGTGGCGGCGCGAGCCAGGGGGAAGACTTTTAGCGTGTGACGCCAGTGCAGTGGGAACTTGTTCTCTCTCTCTCCACCATCAAGGTAAATGAAAAAATACAAAACAAAACAAAGCACTGCCCCCCCCCACCCCCCCTTCCCCACCTGCCGCCCCTCCTCTGATTGTGCCTTGACCGAACACTCCTCCCTCCTCTCCTCCGCCATCACCACCTCCCCACCCCCTCCGTAGCTCTTCCTCTCCTGCAATGGCAGTGCCACACCTACAGCCTTGGGCTTCTCCTCAGTGTGGGGGGGTGGGGGTGGCGGGGGCGGGGGGGGCGGGGCTAGCAAACCCCCTCCACCAGACCAAGTGATCTGACTTGTCCTGTCTCGCATCAGCACAAGCGACGACTTACTGTGCCCTCTCTGTCTCACTGTCCCGCTGGTGTGTGTGTGTGTAGGGGGACTGAGGAAGTGTGTGTGTGTGTGTGTGACTTCTTTGGGTGAGCTAGTGGATAAATGGATGTGTGTTTGTGTGATCAGAAGTGTGCGTGAGAGAGAGGGAGAGAGTATGGATGTCTGTCGTATGTGTTTTTGTGTGGTGTTTCATTAATTGGTGTATTGAGGCTTGGCACATGCGGACTCCCCCCTCCCCTGCCCGCTAGTCAACTCCTCTCCACCGCCGTATTCGCCGCCCTCCCCTCCCTCCCCTCCCCCCCCCCCCCCCTCCTTCCCTCCTCTCCAAACCCTCCTCCTCCTCAACCACCCCCCTTCCTCCCTCTGCGCCTCTCCTCTCCGCCGTTCACACACAGCGCTTTCCGCCGCCACCGCCGTCGCCATCTTGGATCTGGGTTCGTGGCTCTGGCTCGGACTCGACTTTCCCCCGAACCACCCACCTGACCCCCGACCCCCTTGTATAACCATAGAGACCCGGGCGTGACAATGGACAGTGTATGTGTGGTGGCCCGCCGCCGGACACAATAACATTACACAGAGACTTCAGTGTTGGACGAGTCGCTTTGCTAAACTGTGACTGCTGGGTTTGCTCTACATGGCTGTGACAGGGATCTCAACCTTGCTCTTAGTCTCACTTCCATATTTCTCCATCAGATCTAAGCCGATAAACCAACCTCATGCTTTCGAGGTGAACAATGGCTAGTTTTCTAACCTTTGAGTCCCTCACAGCCTGTGCGCCTATCAGAAACGTCCTATAAGATAGGCCTAGGTATGAGGCCAGTCTGACCTGTAGATTCTCACCAATCTCAGGATTCCTATAGGACTTTTCTGGTATGGCAGCTCTATTCCTCTCATACTGGGATCAGCTGGACTGGCTGGATATGCGCTCTGACTGACGTGTGTGTATTATCTGTTAAGAATGTCCCTGTGTTAAGATAGCTAAATGCACACACAAACGCACACACGGGCGCACGCAGAGTGGACTGAGTTGTCCGGCATTTGCTCTGACAGCTGCGAGATGCGGTGTGGAGTCGAGACAGAAAGAGGGTGTGGCCTTCTGTCTGCCCAACCTGTCATACAAACAAAGGAAGGGAAGAAGAAGGAGGAGGAAAGGAGGGAAGGATGAATGGATAGATGAATTGATTGTAAGGTGAGTTGGTAGTGTAAAGGATCCTCTGTCCAACGCTGCTCCCTAACCTCACTATCCTGATCTTGGAGGACCATTGTGCTTGTGTCAAATTTTTTGATGAGGCAACAATGGGCTTGAAAGGGCTGCCATGACAGATATATTGGGCAATAGTGTAATTTAAACATGGCCTACTTATACTGGTTCCTTTTTTTTTTTTTTTTTTTTACATAGATCCTGCTAACACTGCTTCTCTTATGTGTCATCTTCCTGGATACACCCCACCTCTGTTTTCTAACAAAGTAGAATTCCACCAAAATTGACTTTTTTTTTTTTTTTCTTATTGTTATTCTGGAAAAGTATGTGGGGTTTTATTAGTCATGAGTTCCCAAGATAAAGGAAAATTCAATCTTGTGACAGCAACAAATTGCATTGCATGAGATGACAATTATACAACTAAGACAATTTTAGTAGAATTCCCCTTTAAACAATGCACCTGCAGAATGAGTAGAAACAGGGCTGAGTCCCTTTCTGGCCTCCACGATCAGGGCGTGGTGCTCCCAATAGTCCCCCCCCCCACCCCCCAAACCCCCCAGCTCCTCACTGAAGGTTTTTAGTGCTTGTGAGTCCGGGCCTCCTATGCTTGGGTGAATGCAGCCACGCATCTCTAAACCCCTGCTCTGTATTCACAGTCACACTCGTACTGACAGCCAAGCTCGCTGCAGCCTCCTCCCCCCTCCTCCTCACCCCGCCACCCACTCCCTCCTGCCTTCTGTGTTTTGGACAGCTGAAGATGTGCCGGCTGTGATCCAGATGCTCAAGCTCTATGTGCGCACATCTACGTATTGTGTTATTTTGATGGGATCCTGCAGGTTACATCTGTTATCGTGCTGCAGGTATCTGCTGAGATGTGCAGGCGTGTGCATCTGGAGCACAACCCCCTCTGCTGGTTTGAGCACAACCCATAGACCATATTGCCTTTGAGTTCGCAAACGGAGATTAGGTAGGTTTAACCCATACGAACATGACCATAACTATTCTAGCCTCACAACCCTATGAGCTACAGACTTCAGATAAGCATGCTAGAAAGGTAGAGTTTTGTGGTTACCTTACACATTACCTCATCGACATGTTTAGTAGCCACCAGAGGCCAAGTCTGCCTTTAAGCGGTGGTTCTTTTTATTAGTAGGACTCTGCAAACACTTAGTGTGCAGCAGTGCATTATGGGTTCTCACTGACTGCTGCTGCACCTCACCATTTCATTATGTTTACAGTTATCACTTCCTTTCACTCATTCAATTCCCACAGCTCAGTAGTAGCACAGTAATGTAGGCTACCTAATGGTAACTACACCTAGTTACACAGTAGCTAAGCTTCTCCAAGTAGGTTAATGGGCCAAGCCAAGTGTAGTTACATTTAAATGCCAAGTAATTATGATATAAATCATTCTAGTTTCCAAAGACACCTCAACACCCTGTGCAGCAAGGGTAACTGAACTATGTGTTTCCTCTAGAGGACAGAAATCTGGATCTGATCATTTCAAGGTCATTTGTTTCAGCACAAGATGGAAGGGGGTTTTAATTTGATGAATGTTAGATGAAATGTTTGAGAGTTGACATGCTTACTGTGAATGACAAATCCTGATATAACGGAAAATAATATTGTAGGCTTGTGTATGCATATATGCCTTTTCCTTGCATTTCTCAAAATGTCCTGAGGCGTTGTTCAGTCTGCATGAAAGTCACAAATAAATTAGTTTTTTTTCTGATAAAAAATGCCTGATTCTCTTTTATTCTAGTTGAATTTCTGCACTGTGACAAAAGCAATTTGCAATGCCATATATTTCCCCTGAGATACATTGTTGGGTAATTTGTAGTTCAATATATGCTAGTAAACAGTAAACAAAGAGCCTTAAACTACTGACTTACACATTTATTTTCAGCAGTGCAGCAAGGTAGTTTTAGCTCCTATCAGTCATTACAGTACATTAGTAGGCCCATGGCTACTTTTCTTGGAGGCTTGGATAGCTGTTTGCATATTGGAGAGCCTCTCCAAAGCATTTTTAAATGACTGCCTTTGTGTGGTGTAGACTCAGCAAATCACACGTCAAATGTTTTTGGTGAATCGCAGAGCTAATTCTTTGATCCTGCTTTCTGGAACACCCCTCAAACTATCCCAGGCCTGGGTTTGCCATTGAGTGTCACTAACAGCAACAGGTGCATCGCACAAGCCATAAAAACCTCTCTGCAACGAGGGGGCGTGATTGACGTCCCTTCTCCCCAATCACAAGCCCGCCTGCCCTGCCCCGGCGCCAACAGCCCCGCCCTTCACACCTTTTTAGGGTCAGAACCCGATACTTAGGCTGTCGGATCCCATACTTATTGGGGTGCGGTCACGTGTGCCACTTTTGACCAGGAAAGGAGCACCGGCCAGCAGGGTCTTCTGGTAGTGGGAGCACCACCTCCGCACAGGCACCTCGCACCAGTGGAGTCTGGTCTCTGCAGCCCCTCTCTCTCTCCCCATAGCGAGACCTCTCGTCCCAAGGAGGTTCCTGCACTCACGGCCCAGACAGTCGTCGTCGTCGTTGTTGTTGTTGATTAATTTTTCTTACTATAAGCTGAGGGGGACGTAAGAAGTCCTGACAGAGGCGGCATGATGACAGCTGTCGAAACCCAAATGAGTTACAACTCCTACACGGTCCAACATGAAGAGCACCAGTACATGACTCAAGAGGACGATTGGGACAGGGACCTGCTGCTGGACCCCGCCTGGGAGAAGCAGCAGAGGAAGGTAGGTTGGATTTGGAAACTCAGGAGAACGGGGTTAGTTGGTGCCACCGTGCGTAATTACGCACGGCTTGACCCATGCCCTTACATTATCAATGAGCGACTATTTATACATTAAACATGTCAGTGTGACAAATGGGTTGGTTGTCGGATAGAACGGGACCCCTGATTGTGTATGTAAAGTGTAAAACAGCCCAAAACGAAACACCAGGGAGTTTCGTCTGGCTTGGCCATTAGTTGTCTTCGCACCTGGCACTCCAGTCCTGCTGGAAGCTGTGTGGGCAGATATTTTAGGTCGTGCAACTTTCTCAGTGTTGTCTTTCAGTTACCCCCGACTGCCTCGCGAAGACTGTCTAAATATACCCTGCCAGTCTTCAGCCCACATCTGAATGCTAAGCTATAAAATACATTCGAGTTTTGTCTTGGTTCATCACCATCAAACCCACCTGGAACAACTCAAAACTGAGAGGCCGGGGATGTAGTGGAAGGAGGGTAAAAAATAAAAAAAACTCACCTAAAGTTAGTTTATTAGCTACTTTATGATTTGCAGAATAGAGTTTACCCGCCATTTTAGGTTAACATAAATATTTAGAGATATAAATTAACAGTATAGCCTACATCATCGCAAGTGGAATCAAAGTGATGTAAAATATACAAGTATTGGTTCTTTTAAGGGGAAAAAAGCATACATTCATTATTACTTATGTACTTAATTTGTGGTTATGTAGGTGGTGGTTTACTTTATATCACCGACTGGAGGTCACAGTTTACGTCACCGGTAGAGGCCTAGCATACATCTAACACTGACACTAGCTCAAATTAAATCAAATGCAACTCATGTATGAATGCAGCCAATGGATTTTTGTATATGCTAACTGTTGCATACTGTCTAAAAATGTTAAATACGTGACTACGAAGACAGAGGACGCGTCAAAATTGGACTTTTTACACACTTAAGCTAGCCCGGGGTGGTGTGAGGGGAGGAGGAGGCCAACCGTTGCCTTAGCGACCAGCTGGCCTTGTCGCGAGGACGAGCGGGACAGGTGCGTTTAATGAGCTGTCAGTGCTAAAAGTCAATGGACAGAGGTGACGTCTGCGGCACCTAAACTGGGACAGTCACACCACCACAATAATAGTCAATACAGTCTTATGACTAGCATAAATATTTACCTGATACACGCGCAAGCTGCCGTACATTACATTGTCCCCGTTGTCGTCATTGGTGGACGAGATTTATTATCCTTCGCTGGCAGGCAGGTAGGTTTAGGCTGGCTACTACTTGGTGGCCATGTTGGATATCCATTAGCAAAGAAATGACTGCAGTGCCTATTCTCAACCACAAGCTAATGAAGTACAAGCTGAAAATAGCTCCCAGGTAGATCATTTAGATCATTTATTATATAACTATAGCTTACAGTGGGTTGTTTCCCTTTTCAAATGCTATTATTTTACATACATGCTGCTATTTGTACATTTTTCATACTTTTAATTCATATATTTCCACTTAATACAATGTATTGTTGTAACTGTTGGCTATGTTATGTTTGATACCACCCCATTTGTTCTAGTCTTATCCTATTTTTTCTTTGCTGTATCCTTTTATTGTCCTGCTGCCACAGCCCCATTCCCCCACAAGGATCAGTGAAGTTTAATCTAATCTAATCCAATCTAATCTAATCTAATCTAAAAGCACCTAATCTGCATTACTGCGTTGCATTACAGCAGCACAACGCAGTGTAATGGGCATGTTCCGATGGCACCGGTTCCCGTGAATCTGCAGAATTTATCAGTCTATGCAAAATGCGGCATGCCCCCCGCTTACAGAGCTGGAGCACTGCAGTTCGCTCTCAGTGTGACAAGCCTGAGAGACCTCAACAGATGGTGGCAGCCAGAGAGAGAGAGAGAGAGAGAGAGAGAGAGAGAGAGATGGCAAGGCTAGTAGATATACACCCGGGTTGGTTTCACAGACCCACAAATAAACATCTTCCTAAAAATACTTTTCAACTTGCTCTGCTCCACCTCCCCACCCTCCATTTCTCTCTCTCTCTCTCTCTCTCTCTCTCTCTCTCTCTCTCTCTCTCTCTCTCTCCTCCAGTCAGGTCCAACACTTCCTCTCTTGCCCTCGTTTTTGAACTGCCCTGCACCTTCTCTCTCCGTCCGTTTTTCTTGTTTCTTGTCTTATGCCTTTCAGGAACAACTTTGGACTCTCTTTTTAAATGATGTGTCTGTTAATCTTTCTAATGTAAGACGATATAATAGGCCTTGAAAAATCCACACGGCGCAGCGCCTTTCTTTAGCGTCCACCTCTCAACCTCTCGGGGGAGTAGGTCACTATACTCCATTGCTCTCCTCGGCATGTAAAATACAGCTTAAGGAGCTGATATCAGTCCATAAATATAGACGGAGCATCATTTTGCGGTGTAATGAATATGAAAGAAAATCCCCGCACCACCTGTTCTCTCTCCCATCCTTGAGATTTCAATGGAAAAATCGGCTCACTGCTTGACACAGTAATAAAGTGTTTGTCAACACACAGTGATGTTGAATCTGATACGAGACATTAGAAATAGAGCTTGTGTGTGTGTGTGTGTGTGTGTGTGTGTCCGTGCGCGCGTCTGAATTGTAAATTTCGACATTGGTGTATATCTGTCGTGATGAGACTCTTGTAGAGTGTTAGCTGATGATTCCTGGCTCGGTTTGGAGAGGGAATTTCATTTAATAGGACCTGGCAACCGTTGTGTGAGATATTGCATCTAGCGTTGGCTGTCAGAAAGAATGAGATGCATATGAAAGGAAAGAGTGATGGGATCTGGCTGCATCCTTAGAGATATATCCTTTCCAACAAAGCGACTGTAATACTAGAGAGGGGAGGAGGTGCAGGGATGACAGTTCAAGCCAGTTTTATCTTTGCTCTGGTTACTCAAGGGTCTGTGTCTATTAGAGAGAGATGCACAAGCCGGGGACAGAAGTGGATGTTTCCGTAAACTATCCAAGCGTATTGATGTCTGCTTCGCCCGGCGCTGCCCCGACAGCTTAGAGAGGTCTTACTCGAGCACATCCACGTTGAGAAGTAGTGATCGCCGAATGAGGGATCGATAGCTGTTTAAAGATTAAGTCTCACAGCCGCAGACTGCTGTCACAAGGCCATCTATACCTCTCAAGCACAGACGGCTATGAATTAGAGTCTTTGCATGGCATACAATACTGTAAAAGCTTCATAAAATGACCTGCATGTATAATAGCATCCATATGTCGTAGTTTAGCTACTTTCGGTGTTTGCATAATGCACTGAAATAGTTTGAATGCATCTTAACAACACACCATAAACAGTTGAGCGCTGTGGCTGAAGTCATCTCCGCTTCACATAGTCTGGGCGTTCAGCTGCTAACTGGCGAAGTGAATGACTGGCCGCACAGCGAAGCTTATGCTAGCACTAACCTATAAATACCCATTACATATGGCTATCAACAGCCTTATTGGCTCAGCTGACCTGTTAGCCACAGAGGATGGTGGGTATTCTGTAGACGTACACACACACACACACACACACGCACACACGCACACACACACACATAGGGCAAAGGCCGTCCCTCCTGTTCAAGTTGACGTTTGTCTCCGGAAGTGTAAAAATTGTCACCTTCTATCTTTGTCAGTTGTGATACTTGTGTGTGTTTTACACTATACCGCTTAAGTAGTACGTAAACTGTGTAATCATGTCAATTAGTCTGACTGACGCATCAAGTCTTAGACAGTAAGTGATCTTTTTAGCACAAGGCCTAATTATAAACATTTATTCCCAGCATTAATTATACAATCTTGTTGCATCCCAATTTTTTAAGAACTAAATTTTTCACACTTTTTGCTATTTTTGTGCCTTTTCCCACACTTTTAAAAAGAGCGAAACGAACGAAAGCGAACAAAACTTTAATATTTCCTGAGACTTGAATTGTGGTGGAAGTCTTGTCGACTGCTGTCTATTCTATTCTATTCTATTCTATTCTATTCTATTCCGCAGGGTGCAAAATGAATGAAGTGGCCAAAGGATTGATCTTCGTTAGCGTCAGGTGTTATAAAGTTATATACAGTAATGCGATATTTATCCACTCAGGCTGATGTAGTATCTCCTCTGTGTGGGCGAGCTGAGATCTTGGGGTGCTGCGTAATCTAATCTATTCTGGTCTAATCTCATTTTGCACCTTAACAACTCAGCCAGTAGTGCAGCAGCCAGATGGGGTCACTGATCTCACCTCCCATCTGACTCTCCTGGAAACAATGTCAAAATACCGGCTCTTTCTCAGGAGATATCGAAGTAGAATATGCATTGGCTTTTGAAGAAAATCCAAAATGACGCATTGTAGTTCATCTTGTTGTTACACAAAATATCATAAGAGAGTAAAGTTAGTAGTTTTGCCGGCATCTCTTTCTTCACTAGATACGGATTATCTGTAACAGTAGCCTATTGTTGTTTGAGGACAGAGATAGTCCAGATCCGTCCAAGTGCTTAAGACATTTAAGTCTTCAAGCTCCATATTCTCACCCATATTTTCACTGAGTTTGGTTGCACTGTTCCCATTTATTTATTGCGATTGTGTAGAAAAAGTGCATTGCAGCAATATTGATTAGATCCAGCATTGGTCTTTTGCCTTCTCTCACCCTCCTGAACCCTTCAACCAAAACTCTGTGACTTATAAAATGGGTTATAAAATACAGTATGCTTGAGATATGCATCAAGCTGAATATCAGTGTGACTGGAAATGCTGGTATCACATGTTACCACTGGTATTTATTCCCATTGGTATTTATTTCCATGATGATGCAGCATATTGGCCAAGTTGCTCCAATTTATCCCATGCAGTTAGTCCCGTTGACATTTCAGGTCTCTTTTAGAAGATGAAATGATTGAAGATGATGAAAGAAAAGACATTTTAGCCTATCAAGGTTTGCTCTGGGATGAATTTGTCACTGAGCACTAGCTTGAAACCAGCTTTCCCTCCTTTCAATCCACTGAGGAACTTGCAAATCCGAATCCCCCCCATTTATTAGTCTTGCTCCATTGAGGTGTGCCCGCTGCCCTGGCTACCTAATCCCAGGATGCAATGGGGAAAGGGGAGAGGGGGCGGGAGGTGTGTGGGGAGGGCATCTTAGATTCCCACCCATGATTCACTCTGTCAGGGTCATGTGATCCCAGTGCAGGAACAGTTACTCTGCTGAGGTGATCTCTGGACCTCTCAGCATATTTCCACTCACATATGCTGCTTATCTACACTTCTTCTATAAGGGATTATTGAGTTATGAGTTAAATATTCTCCAGATTTTTTTTTTTTTATTCCCACACTGACCAGTGAATTTAAGACATTTAAGTCCTCCAAATTGTACCAGACATTTACATTTATATCCCCAAGCGAATTCTATCAAAATAATAGGATTAATTAATGTAACGCGCTGTTCCCGTGTTGTGAGATACGTGTGGAGAGTATGCGTACGGGGGGTAAACGTAAGCGGAGAGGTGAGAGAGCCTGCAGTCAGATCAAATAGCAGTTGCTATTCCAGAAGCTGTGTCCATGTAGGGAGGCTTCTATAAACTGCTTTAGTGCAGCCACAGGAGCCCTGGGAGGCCATAGGAAGGGCTGAGGAGTGTGTGTGATCCGTGTGTGTGTGTGTGTGTGTGTTTGATATATTCTCAATCGAGTGTATTTTACTTGTACGGGGAATTCGTGCGTGAAAATCTGTGTTTTGGTGAGTTTTGTGCGCGGGTTCTGGTGAGGATCAGGACACAGTTTGACGTCGCCGGTGTTTCAGAGTGTCGTAACGGCGACAGCAGACACGCTATACAGCCGCGGTGTCAGAATCCACTGAGCGAAAGTAGAAATGTTGATTGATGGGCTGAGAGAGCGGCCATCTTGGATCTCACCGGAGCGGTCCTGTATGTTTGTGAATACGAACCAAAATGGTTTCTCGACGCGGTGATTTGACTTCATCACTTTTTGAAGTGTTTATAGCTTGTAATTATAGTGATTGAGTGGAAGATGTAGATGTTTTTAATGCACTTAATGAGTTTTAGTTTTAATACATTAGCTTGGCTCACTGTACCTGAGCCAAAAATGTTCCTATTACTCATTTGTAATATTAATCATTTATATATAAGCATTAAAGCTTTTAGTAGCAAGGGAAAAGGTCTAATCGCTCATAATGCGGTTACCGCCGTCATTATTTAATTGCTAATAAATAAACTGCACTAAAACTAAGTATGAGAGTGAAAGCATTCAGTGTCATCAATAGAAGAGTCAATCAATAGTCAATCAAGTCTTTATTGTAATACTTTCTACAGTCCAAAGCTGCAACCATCCTAGTTTTAGTAGTTATTATTCCCCAGGATCTAGTGCTGGAAGTGAAAATGGAGATCTGAGGTTTATGAGGAAGCAGATCGCCACAAACTGTCTAATCTGTGGCTTCAGTAACAACAGACACACAGTGGATACACGGCTGAACACCAACACCTACAAAATGTCACCTCATAGTCTCTCATGTTGAGTTTAAACCAGTTTCGGACCGCTCAGCTACCCGCAGTAATGAAACCGACAGAACACTGAACTCGTCTTTTGTGAAAATGAATGCTAAGCTCATGATGTGGAGGCTGATGCCAGCTGTGTGCGGCGGGTATTTATAGGTAAGCGGTAGCAGAAGTTACACTCGTCAGTATGATGATAGGTCTCCTATAATAGGACTCAGGTCATGAATATATCACAATGTCTGCACTCTCAAAGTTTTCTGAAATAACTCCAGAAAGAGCCTTCCTAGCTCCAGTTCAGATTGCCATAATAGCTTTCCTTGACTTTTTGCTTTAGATGTAACTTTAGTTTTTTCCACTCCACAGTCAATATGAGTGATTGAATAAACCACGTTCCTGTTTGGTTTATCACATTCTAGCTGCATGCAGTCGATAAATGATTGAAATGATTGAAAATATTGTCATAGCCCGGTGTTTGGAGCTGCTTAATACACAGTGAGATGTTTATTAGCTGCAGCATTATACAGTACATAGGTGTTAACAGCTGTGTGCCAATGCTAACTGAGGTCTTCCTGAATGTCGAGGCGTACAGCAGCAGTCACATGTGGTCAATCTGGAGTCACTCTGGTTTTATACACTAGAACATAGATCATCCAGACTAGAGAAGTTAAATAACTTGACTGTTTTTTAGAGGCTGATTGTTTAGTCCCAATGTTGATAGTGACTTGCTCTTTTGGCAAAATGAATGCTAGGTCGGTTGCAGGTTACCATAGATAACCTCAGGTCAGTTTCATACAGAGGTTCCTGTTAAGACAGAATTAGCTGATCCTAGATCTGCCTGGACAGTTTTGCCTCTTATTTCAGAGAAAGAACACACCTACTGAAATTGGACCCCTTCACCTCCCTCCACCTCCCCCCTCCTCCTCCGAGACCCCCCCCCCCCCCCCCCCCCCAAACACACACACACACACACACCTTCTCAGGCCAGGCGCACGGTCATAAATCCTCGACAACCTCTTACACCAATTTATCTCTCTCATCGTCAATCTCCGAGCCCGGAGCTCATTAAATGACAAAGGAACTCGGCGTGCCGCTGCCGCCGCTGCCGCCGACCGCCAACCTGCACCCTCACCTCTGTTCTCCGCCATCGATCACTCTGTCAGTCAATTCATCTGTCGGCTCATAACGACGAGAAAGAGGGTGAAAGCAGTACTGGAGTAAACAGAGTGAGATGAGGACGCTGTAGGTGGGAACCAAAGCTGATCACATGAAAAATCAATGCGGATTAAGGTCACAATGAAATGAAAAAAAAAAGACTTTCACCTTGTTAGCTAATTTTCCATGCCATTATATACACCTACTTAACAATACATGCCAAAAACCCCAAAAATATTTTCTCGTATTTTTATACCAAAACCCCATTACTTTTCCTTTGAAAACTGTGTATTTTTAGCGGTTACTTAAAATCCCAACCAATAAAACCATTACAGATTTTTTAACCATCCCCCCCTCCCCCCTCCACCCTTCCCATTATATAAAACTGCCTTCCTCTCCCAAACTGCTATCCCATCAGTTTATACTGCCAGCCACTTTTGAGCGATCCCTCCCCGCGTTAAGCCCCGCCCCAACACCCCGTTACCACAATTTGAAATATGTCAATTACGGAGGCAAGAGCACTCTCAAAATGCCACTTCATTGTGACTTTCACAAAAAAAGCAGTCAGTGTTGTTTTTTTTGTTGTTTTTTTTATAAATCACCTACACTGTTTGTACTGCCAAGCCCTGCGCCGCTCCGTCCCATCCTGCTCTCTCTCCTTCACACCGTCGATAAAACCAGACATCTGAAGGCTGCGGCACATTGTTCCTGCTCTTCAATTCTTGTCAGTCACACACACACACACACACACACACACACACACACACGTACCACGCTGCTGGAGGAGCACATTGTTAAGTTCTGGCTGGCATTTCGGGCTGGCATCATCACTCCGGTATAGCACAGCAAACCGGAACAGCGTGGCAGTGGGATATAATTTAATGCGGTAAAACGGAACAGAACAGGATGTACCGCAGTGTGTCTCCCCGCATCGAAATGAAGCAATTAATGTGACGATGCAGACAGATGGTTGTGTCAAAACTAATGATTGACTGAATCGGGTTAGCCGTTCGTCCCTCGGGTTCCCGATTGAATCAGCCGCGGGCAAAAAAAAAAAACGTACTGTACCTCATTTGCAGATGATGCTAAGCGGGATTGTCACACACAGTACCTGCGCCTCCCCGCTGCACAAGTCACATTGTTTTTTTTGTCATAACTTTACTTCTTAGAGCACAGTGAGGCTTCTTCGTGCGCTCACATGATTGTTGGTTTTGATTGATTCGATGGTTGTGCATTGTGGTTGTCGGGGGAAACCAGCCTTGTATCTCCAAAATGTAAACTTTTCAGGAACTAAGAAAAGCTGCCTTGTTTTCAGCTTGACCACCATGTGTTTTTCAGTTTATCCAATGAGGTTTAAAAGGTTTTCAAAAGACCAAGAGTTGTAGAATATTCTCAACCCGTAGGAGAACATGTAATCCTTCAATTGAAGTTAAAACATGAAGGTCAAAATCAAATCAAAATTGGAGTTACGAGGTTTTCACATGACAACAGCTACCTGATGTGTTAATACAGCTTGGCATTGCAGATATACAATAGGCTTCAATACAGAGGCTAATATTATGTACTGTATTTGCAAAATGCAGCCTTGAATCTTCAGGTTTAAGTGTAGTGGTAGCATATGTTAGTATTGTTTCACTTTCCTGTCTGTGTGTGTGTGTGTGTGTGTGTGTGTGTGTGTGTGTGTGTGTGGGTGGAGGACTGTTGTCTTTCATCAGGTGTTCCACCTGTTCTCTCGCTAGCCAGAATCCCTTGTGCCCACTGCATATCTCACTGGCATCTGGCAGAGGGTTGGCACACACACACACACACACACACACACACACACACACACACACACACAGGCAGGCAGACTTGGACTAGCAGAGGTGTCCTAGGCCTTTCATCCTCTAAGCATAGAAATAAATCCTTGGGTCTGGACCCGGGCCCTGGCTGGCAGGCCGGCGGTGTGTCAGCAGGGTTTCCGGGACATTAGCCCCGTAAGTCGACCTTCGTCCCCTCTGATCCCCCTCGTGAAGAAGATGTTGAATCGAAATCACGACTGGGATCGATTCACTTACAATTCAACCTGCTGAAAATGTGCTTTGAAACTGCCTTTCACGTAATAATCCTGGATTCCTGGACTGAATTGAGAGCAGATTGACTTGGCCGTGGTTAATATTCAGGGTTAAGGAGAAGTTGAGCTGTTCTGTTTGTTCTGTTTCATTTCCTCTTTGTCCTCAATTACAGTATTGCCTCAGCTGTGTTCACCTTGTTCTGTATGACAGAATTTGCAAATCTAAGCATTTATAATCCCTCAAAACTGACCCAAACTGAAGCATCCTTGTAGCTCAGTGGGTGTAACGTTTCTCTTTTTGTCATTTCAGCCCTTTTTATATTCTATTTCTCTATTTTTTGCACCATAATCCTCAGTGTGGACGTTTTCCCAACAGTGTATGGGTTCTTTTCCTGTTCTGATATATTTTGTGTGTTTTTTGTGGAACAGACACACTTGTGGCTGACAATTATACAAGAGGTTTCATTCTAAAACGTTATATACCCACTGTGTAAAAATGTTGAAATGCACGAGTCAACATTACACAAATTCGGATGATTATATCCTCAAAAACAACACACAGGTCTTCAAATGACTCATAACTTTAATAGCAAACCGTAATCCATGCCGATCATTCTGCAAGATTAGGATTAAGATTTTTTTCAGATGGTGAGCATCTCATTTTGCCACAGATCTCTTTATATGGACTTGTTTTTTTAAGACCACAGACCTACTTCACCGTTCCTCGTGAAACTAATAAATAATGATAAACATTGCCCCAGATCATCTGTAGTGACAGAGATGACATCATCACAGAAACCTATTTCTTCCCCCAGCTGTTCCATCCCATGTGTTTTTTTGATGTAATAGTTGTTGAGGTGTTAGGGGGAGGGGGATTAGAGTTGGGGTGACGTGGCTGACGGGTTCAGGTTGGTGTATCAGAGGTGTGTATGGGGTGGGGGTGTTTTAGGGGGCGGGTGAGGGGGTGTCAGGGAGTTAGAAGTGGGGTCCCAACTCGTCTCTTATGTCATTGTCCCAAATCGTCCCTGCGGCACCCAAGTTCAGGGCTTCAGGTCTCTGTGAGAGGAGGGATATTTAAAACCCACAAGGGGAGGAAGGGGACGAGGAGGAGGAGGAGGAAAGGGGGGGTGGGGTGTGTGTGTTGGGGGGCGGGGGTGTACAAGGAGGGGTTAGTGGCTCCTCAGTGTCCGTCACACCTGTTGTGTGCTGTAACTCCCCCCTCTCCCTCCACCACCTCCACCGCCGCTATATCAACTGTCGAAACTCGGTGTAGGAATTCAGGGCGACTATTGTTTACAACACACCCGATTACAAGTTTCCCGGGACAAGGACATGATGTCAGTCGTGGAAATACTGATTTGTCAATAAAACTGTAGTTCGCTTTGTAAAAACTACAGTGTAGATCCTTTGAAAAAGTTGGTTTTGATGCCTACAGTCACTGTTCTGTGCTTATGAAACAGAAAGAGTGTGTTTTACAAAATATATTTTATAGCTGATTTCACTAACAACACATTGGACTGTGTTCTGTGTCTGTGTTTTTCTTTAATGTTTATGTTCACCATTTTGTTTCTGCTCATGTCTGAGTCATGCATATCACCTCTGAGGCGCACAGAATAATTGTCAGCGTTAATTGAAGCGCGAGAGTGTAAAAACCAACACAGTGCCGGCGTTTATATCACTTCACACCCATCAGAGCCTCGTCATCTCCACCAGCGGACCAACAGCTCAAGTAATCATCGCTGAGAAATCAATACTTACTTACGCTGGGAAATTTGCTGTGTAGCGCGGATGTGGTCCGCTCTTGAAAATCAGTCATGATGGCAAAATCTTGGATGTAATCAGCCATGGACGCAGGAAATTTCCCAGTGTTAAGTATCGATTTTTCAGTGACACAGTACAGCTGTTCATTGGAGAGTTATTTGTTCACTGATTGAGCTGATTTGGCTCAGATTTGGATCAGAAGCGTTGAATAAACTCTGATGGGAGTGAACTTAACCAAACACTGGCATTGTGTTGATTTTTACACTCTGATTTGAATTAACACTTGACAAATTTGCTGTGTGCAAGTCTAAAAAACGTCACCATGTCAACAGTATGTGAACGTGGTTAAAATGATGTAAGTTCAAAGTTATCTTGATCCATGTTTGGATATTGTTGAAGCCACCTTTTTGTGGAAGGTATGGATGAATAGAAGTACAATATTTCACTCTATCAGCCTGACAGATGAACAAATTAAAGCCAGCTCCTCCGCTGTATTATCTGCTGATGGATGGACAGAACCTGTGACACTTCTTACCTGTCGAGTGATCGCGTTGTGTAGCTGCCTATTGGGACGTTCAAACCATGGGACATTGCATATGTCAGCCCACAGTGTTAAATGCTTAAGATGCTAAAAGAGTGAGAGAATTTCCAAAACACTATATAATCATTTTGAAAAGAAAAAAATACCTGAAGTTTGTCATTCAATATCTCTGAAACAGGGAGGATACAGTCTGTTTAAGTCTTACGATTTTGTCATTTGGGACCTACGTTACTTACAATCCTTTAAAAAAAATACAATAATTTGTTTTAATGCTGTGCTATGAATCATTTAGTGAGAGTAGGTATCACTTTTTTCACATGTGGGTATCTCATTTTGGATTGAAACTCATTAAATACTTATAAAATCTTCCAGCAAGGCGTAATATTGTGTGTTTGAGCTTGATGCCTTTGTGCTCTGCGTCAGTGTTTTAATATCCGCTGACCTGTGGCTCGGTGGCATTGGGAGCCGCTGCCTTCTTCATTGTGGGGGAAGGGTTGCACATTCCCTCTGCCCTCAAACCAGTATATTACTGTTGGACAGGTGGGCCGGAGCGGCGGCGATCCAAAATCACCGGGCTATTATTAAACCGGGGCTTCGGTTTTGCACTCAAAGCTATAACTTACATATGTTTGGTAGCTGCGGGCGGTTTGTGTTGGGAGATTTGTGTGTACAAGTCTCAAAACAAGGTGGATTATTTATTAATACTTAGTGTATTATTAAATATCTTTCCTGTTTCCCGGCTGGAAATTTGATGAATGAGCGACTAAATAAGTTAAAAAATGACTAATGGCTTTGTTTTTCATTATTATTATAAAAAATTGTATACCTACTTTTTAAACTCTGTATTTTTCTGTGTGTGTGTGTGCGTGTGTGTGATGTTATGTCACGCATGTATGAATGTGTGTGTGTGTGTCCATTTGCAATACGAACACAGTGACCTTATAAACACAACAGCACTGTTTATGTGTGTCTATTTGTGTGTGTGTGTGTGTGTGTGCGTGTGTGTGTGTGTGTGTGTGTGTGTGTGTGTGTGTGACCAGGACGTGGCTGCTGAACAGGTGTGTGACAAAGGTGGCTGAGTAGTGGACAGGTGTGTGTGGTATGAACTGTCAACCTTGCAGGCAGACTATTTTTACACCAGTAGTGAGACACAAATACCTGTGGTATATTAAGTTAAGGCATATATATTTATATTTATATTTATATTTATATATACCTGCTGTATGTTAGCTTAGGGCGTGTGTACATAATATATAGCAGCTTGTTTCCAGTGACACATTACAAATGAGACTAGAAGAAGAAGGGAGCAGAACAGAAAACAAAATAGAATTTAGAACATTATTTACTTTTCTGTTGCCCTTTTTGTTTCTATTTACTTTCTTTTTCTTTATTTGCTGTATTTTTCTTTTCTGACAGTTTTATATTATGTAAAGCACTTTCCAACTCCATTTTGAAAGGTGCTATACTCATAAAGTTTATTATTATTATCGTTAATCTTTTTTATGGGCAGAGTAAGCCTGATTTGAAAGAATGGGGTCTTAAGAAGAGAAGGGAAGAGAGCAAACCAGAAGAAAACAGAATAGAATAGAATAGAATAGAGTAGAACACCTTTATATGAACCTTATGAATGTCTGGATTTCTTTTTAAAAACTAACTGAACTTGAAAGAATTAGGTCATGGGCTTAATGTTCAAGCTACAATAAAAGCATCCTGTCTTAGTCTATCATGGGGATACAACATGATTCTCTTAGATGCCTCTGCACAATGTTATAAGATTTATAAAATGGATTACATTGGGGTTTTTTTTGTTTTGTTTTCTTGCTGCCAAGTCAAAATGTTCACATATTCTGACTCTAGCTTCTTGTGGATCAGTAAAAAAATACCCATAATCTCAAAAACCCTGAGTATGGATAAAGATAGATTGGGATTATGGATAGGAATAGATGGATAAGTGTAGGAAATGTTCCCTCTAAAACAGTGGTGTATGTAGGTTTCCATTTCCAACCAAACACTACACCAGCATATTTCACTAATTAGTCCGCCCCTCTCTGCTTGAAGGTGCCAATCAGCTGCTGTTAGTTAGAGTCTGGTTGGAATAAAAACCTGCGGACCGTTCCATGGCACAGGACTGGACACCGCTGGCTCAGGGGGAGCATTGCTAACAGGCTAAGTGTAAACCGAGACCGTCCTGTAAAGTTATAATTATCAAACTCATTAGCTGAAGTGTAAAGTATGATTTTTTTTTTTTGTGTCCAAGAATGGGCCGAGATAGAGAGATGGGAGAGTTGAGAGTGTAGAGAGCACTCACACCTAATGGGCTAATTGTCAGGTCAGCCGCTGTTGACGCATCCGCATTACAGTGTGTGATGAATTCGACTGGTGGGCACACAGGCAGAGAGGGAGGGAGGGAGAGAGGGAGGGCGAGAGGGAGGGCGAGAGGGAGGGAGGCACATACCTGTAGCATAGCAGCGGGACAGGAAGGCGGTCAGACCAGACGGGGGCGGCCATTTCGTGTCTGCGCCCTCTGTGGCGACAATGATGTCATGGGTGAACACAAACACAGTCCCAGTTGGGGCGTCCTATGGGGAGACAGCAGCCTAGCAGCCAGGACGTTAGCCTCCGTCTCATAATGAAGGAATTGACACGTTCATAATTCAAATGAAATGTGTGCACAAAAAGGTGAAACATGAGCAGGGGCTCGGGGCAAAAATGCCATTGGAAGTTCATAAAATACCTGTAAAATTAAGAGGGAGGCAGAATTTTTTATACTGTTGTCAAATATTCACTGTTGTCCCCCGTGGGCCACCATAGGTGATGCGTGGGAGACTCTGACTGGGCGATTCTTCACAGTGCGATCTGGGTGAGAAAAATGGAGCAGTTTTTGATCAGAAAAACAACCGACCACGCAGCCTGAAGCAAAATGTTGGCACCAAGCAGCCAGCAGTAGAAGAAAATACCAACCTCACACAAACCAGTGCGTCAATAAAAAAATAACACAACTAATATGGTAAAAGTCTGAACAATGGAGGGGCGGAAGATGGACCAGTTGGGGACAGAGAGTGGGAAACGGCACCATCCTGTTCTGTAGGGCCTGCTGCCAGTTTCCAGTAGTGGGAAAGAAGTTAAAATGAATCTCAGTGGTACAAATTGAGTGTTTATTTGCCAATACTACTATTAAAACTAATGTATTATTTTATAGCTCAATAAAATGACCAGCAAAAAGAACCAAAATGCCCTTAAAAAATCAGATCAAAGGGGCAAGAAATGAAAATTCCCCATGCCCTATGAATAGTGCATCCTGGTGCACAACATTCCCATCTTCCACCATGAGACAGTAGGTTATACTGTAACTATACTACATCAGGGCTGTGGTGGGATAAAATGCCCCTTAAATGTCAGTGCAGTTATGGAACAAGCCCGTTTCAAAAAGGTACTTTGCTCAGCGCTGCCCCTCTGAGGCTGGCAGCAGCAACTGCAGGCGGCGGCACGGTTGCATCAACTCTTTGATGGACAGCCGTTCGAATGAGGAGAGCTGTGTGCATGTGTGTGTGAGGGCATGTGTATACGTGGGTTGTCAGCTGTATGGAGGGGTCAGCAGCCCCGAATCCCCCTTGGGGGGGTGTAGCTATGGCAGGCATTCAGCTGGGCAGCCGTGACCTCATTTTAACAAGAAGGACCTGAAAAAGGCCCCGGCCGAGCCGAGCAGAGCCGAGCCGAGCTGAGCTGAGCCGGGCCGAGACAGGCCAGACCGACGGGTGTGGAGAGACAGAGAGGAGGAGGAGGAGGAGAAGAAGAGGGGGGGAACACCGGGAAAAAGGGTGACTTCATGCTAGTGGACTCCATCGACCCCCACAGGCATTAAAACAAGCCCATGGGCTGAGATAACAGAGTATTACAGATGTAGTGGAATATCAATAATAGCTGTAGTTATTATAGGTTTTGTAGTCAATTGTTTTGTTCCCTAGGGCATTCAGCATTTTGGATCAATCAATTTGTGGAATATGTCAAACTTAATTATGCAAAGTGAACCCTTGATTTCAGTTACTGCCAGACAAACTCAAACAACTCTCCTTTGATGTTGGCGAACACTGGTCAACCCTCCTCCCTCCTCCCCTCTCATCTTCCCCACACTTTCTCAAGTTTATGATTTTATATCTTCCACATATCCTTCAATCCATTCCTTCCTCTCCTTCTTTCTCCCCCCCCCCCCCTCCTCCTCCTCCCCCCCTCTCTCCCTCCGTCTTGGACTCTTACACTTCACCTCAGGAATCCTGCCCTCTCAGCTGTCCGGCGGTGTCCGTTAGCCGCCCGATTTAGCCTCCACCCGCTTCTATCCCACCCACCCCCACCCCACCCCGCCTTCCTCCACCCCTCCCTCTGCTTTGCCATCTTTTCTTCTCCTCCTCCTCTACCTAATTTAGCCCCCCCCTCCTCCTTCCTCTCCCTTACTCCCTGCCCTCCCTCCCTCCTTCTTCTCCTCCCCCCCCCCCCCCCCCCCCCTCCTCGTCTCCTCCCTGGCTGGCCCGGTGGCCTGTGTGTGCCGGATTAGGAGCCTGTCTAAATTTGGTCATGCGTGGCAAAGGAGACAGCACCTGCTGGGACCCCGGCTGGTTGGACAGGCGGCCTCTTCTCCCCTCCAGACCCTTACATCAAATTACACCGGGGCCTGGGCATTCCTGTCAGTCCTCTCACTTCTCTACTTCTCTCACTCTCTCTCTCTCTCTCTCTCTCTTTTTCTCTCTCTCAGTCTCTGTCTTTCGCATTCAAATTCTCTAATTCAATTCAAATTCAAGGATGCCGCCGCGACGTGTGTCAAAAAACTAATGATATTGCTGAGGCGGCTTGCGCTGCTTTGCAATTTTCATGTCAAAAAAATACAAAGAAACTTTGTTGTTTCCCTCTTTCTTTGTCTTTCTCTCTTTCTCTCCCTCTCTCGCTCTCAGCTGATCAATCGATTGATAGTGTGCTTTCTCTTTTTCTCTCAATCGAGTGCACCATCTCTCTCTGTATTGCGCTCTCTTTTTTTTTTCACCCCTCCAATTATCTTTCTTTCTCCCTCTCACCGATCGATGGTGTGGCTTCTCTCTCTCTCTCTCTCTCTCTCTCTCCCTCTCTCTCTCTCTGTCACTCTTTCTCCTCTCTCTGTCTCTGGTGCTTTGCTGCTCGGTCCACCCACGTAGTTGTACAGTCAGACACACACACACACACACACACACAAGTGCAGCAGACGACATACATGCATGCACATGTACATGCATGTATGCGCACGGCATGCACATAGGCACACACACACACACACACACACACACACACACACACACACACACACACAGATATAAACATACACACGTAAACGCACACATACAGTTCGATTTCTAGATTCTATTATGCAATCTGCTGTAATGGAAAATTTATGCTGTCACCTTCTGAACACAAACCCTGTGTCATTGCTAATTTATACATCTCTGTCACTCACTCACTCTCTCTCCCTCTCTCTCTCTCTCTCTCTCTCTCTCTTTCTCTCTCTCCTCACTCCACCCACACTATCATCTGTAGTTAGTTATTCAGCTCATGCACTTATTCTGCTTCTACGCCCCCACATCCTCCAAACCCCGACAAACTTTTTGCTTCAACTACCCCCCCTCTTCCCCTCCAACACACACACACACACACACACCACACACACACACACACTCACACTCCACCACATTCACATTTGAAGCTAAACACCATGAAAGCCTCTCAAAATACCATTCAGTGATTGATTGCAAGGCCTGATGGAACCAATTGAATTGTCCCCAATGTGCAAGACCCACGCCATTAGGCAATTTTCCAGCCAGACCGAAAGCAAGCACTCAAAGTGACTGAGAGCCGTTTCCATCACCGTCACACTGGCGGCTTCTACACACACACACACACACCGTCATCAGCATCAAATGAAGAGTTTTGTTCCCAAATGAGATAGCTGCCTTTTGAATAAAAGCAACATCTACTCTTGCAAAATGCTTGACTGCACAGAATTAGGACAGACTGTATGACTTTTTTGAAGAATAGCAGGTAACGTCCTCGCTTGACAAAATGCTTTTACAGACTAAATCCTCCATATTTCATAGACATTGAATGATGAGCTGATGAATATACACTACCAGTCAAAAGTCTGGACACTCCTGATTGAATGTTTTTCATTCTCTTAAAGCCATTCTGATCTAAAGGCTTATGCTTAAATGCTTGAAATTTGTTTCTTAGACAAATATAAATAGTGAAGTTGATGCCTATGTATGAATTTCTTTCCAAAGCCTTTTGCCTTTCCATCAAGGCAAAGGGCGGCTACTTTAAAGAATCTAAAATATAAGATAGTTTTGATTTGTTTAACACTTTTTTGGTCACTGCATAATTTCATTTGTGTTATTTCATAGTTTTGATGTCTTCACTATTATTCTAAAATGTTAAAAATAGTAAAAAATAAAGAAAAATGCGTGTGTCCAAACAATACACTTCATATGGTCTTCTAAACCAGAAGCCAGTTTCAACCAGTCCAGAACTGCGGAGTCAACAATGGCCGTCAGACTTGAGCAGGTCGAACGACACAGTGTGCATCGGTGATATAAATGTTGTGTGTGTGTGTGTGTGTGTGTGTGTGTGTGTGTGTGCACCCTCAGCAGCCACCATGATAACTAGGTCACATATTAGATTGGACAGTTGAGGCCTTGCTAAGCACTTTTGACCCCGCTCTCAAAAAGCAGGAGACAGCAATCCGTGTGTGTGTGTGTGTGTGTGTATGTATGAGTGTGTGTGTGTGTGTGTGTGTGTATCTCTGCACATGATGTGTTTGTTTACCACAGGATTATTCTAGCTGTGTAGAGGTAAAGTTAGGGTTTTTTTTCTGTTGCTGTCAGTGTGTGTGAATGTATTTGTCATACAGTCAGGATGACTGACTTCGTTGTCTGCAGTGTCAGCAGTCTAATCTATTTCTTTTCCATTTCTCTCCACTCTTCCCCTGTTCTCTGTTCCCCTCTCTCTCTCTCTCTCTCTCTCTCTCTCTCTCTCTCTCTCTCTCTCTCTCTCTCTCTCTCTCTCTCTCTCTCAGACTTTCACAGCTTGGTGTAACTCCCACTTGAGGAAGGCTGGCACACAGATTGAGAACATTGAGGAGGATTTCAGAAATGGCCTCAAACTCATGCTGCTGCTGGAGGTCATATCAGGTGGATCTCATTAACATGCACACACACACACACACACACACACACACACTCTTTACTTAATCATTATGGACTAATATAATATAATAATAATCTTTATTTATATAGCACTTTTCAAAACAGATACAATGTGCTTCACAACCAAAATAAAGTTAGAACATGCTTCACAATCAAGAGAGATAAAAGACAAGGGACGGATCAATAGATCAGTGAGGTAAAAGTAATAAAATATAGCTAATAATATAATAAGATGGATAAAAACAATAAATAAACAAAAGGTAAGGTAAATAGATCCCGCCATAGGGATATAGGGGAACAGGCAAGGCAACACAAATGAAAAATGAATAAAAGTCAAAGTTTAGAGTTTAGAAAACTCTTGATGTAAAACTTTACATCTTTACTGATTCTTTACTGATTTACTTCTTCTACAGTAGTGAACAGACTCATACAAATGTATTAATTCATACACTTGAAGGATCATCTTAATTTAAATCTATCTTTGTTGACTGACGCATATCACGATCGCTCAAATGCTGAAGACATAACGAGACAAGAAGTTAGTGTTAAGTTAATATTGCTGAAAATCCCCGATGTGAACCTAAAGGTGTGTCTGCCCTGCAGGTGAGAGGCTGCCCAAACCCGACAAAGGCAAGATGCGTTTCCACAAGATCGCCAACGTGAATAAAGCCCTGGACTTCATCTGCAGCAAGGGAGTCAAGCTGGTGTCTATTGGTGCTGAGGGTGAGCATCCAGGAGTAACATCACTTCTCCTTCCTTTTCTCTCTTTAATTAAACCTCAGTCACAAAGTATTCTCAGTTCTTTAACCTGCTTGGAGCGCCAGATAGTTTTACTGCGTCAGGACAATTCCTATTGTGTCAGATAAGTAACAGAAAACTATCCCGTTGTAGAAAACTGACTTTCAAACACTCAAAACTTTCTGAGACTCATTTCATTTTCCGATGTGGCAAAAATAACCCACCTGGAACCAAGCAGCTTTAAAACAGACACCATTCATTATTTACAAATACCATTTAACCCAGTTCTGTTTTTAATTCATTCTGATTCACTTTGTATGTTTGTCACTTCTGCTATCCTGAATCAAATGACTGTTAAAGGTACTGTTTCTGTTATTTTATTTATGTGCATAAAAAGGCAGTGGAATAATTGGTTCCCAATGGGTCAGAGAACATAAAGTAGAAAAGCTGGGAAACCACATAATGCACAAAACTAGTTTATTTTCTATAAATAGTGCTGAAAAATACAAGCACTTCAAAGCAATAAATGAACACAAATATAGGCTTTTTATATATTTAGCAGCTACTCAGATGCTGCCTGAGAAGGTAAACTATTACAAATAAACTACTTGTTTTGTGCATTATACAGTTTCCCACCTTTTCTACTTTATTTTATTTAGTGGAAAGTGTCATGACTCTACAAGTTTGATTGTGTTTTTGGTAAACAAGACAAGTGATTGCCTTAGGTGTTAGCTAATAGACATCCTTAATAGAATAAAATAAATGATTACTATTTATTTGTAGTAGTAGCATTAGTATTAATATTATTAGTGTAAATAGCATTATTAAAGATTAGACTAGATGAAAGTATATTGATCCCTGTTGTCGCAGCAGTAGAAAATCAGATATAGATAGAATGAGACAAATAGTGAGTACTGAAGATGATAAAAATATGAATAATCACAGTGATAATAACCAAACTGGAACAGGCTTTCGTATGTAAAATTTGATTTATTTCAGCAGCAGAATGATTCAGACCTCGCACACTTCAGCTTGTTTCAATAGCAGGTTCAGTTCTCTCGCCGCACTTCTAGGCCTTGTACATCTTCCTGCCTTCAGTCTTTGTGTGCGTTGTCTGTTGCCATGATTACTGATGTGTGTGTGTGTGTGTGTGTGTGTGTGTGTGTGTTGATTTTTGCAGAAATTGTTGACGGTAACGTGAAGATGACCCTTGGTATGATCTGGACCATCATCCTGCGCTTCGCCATCCAGGACATCTCCGTTGAAGGTGTGTGTGTGTGTGTGTGTGTGTGTGTGTGTGTTTATCTCTTACATTCGACAGGTAGCTGACACTCTTATCCAAGACCAAAAGTAATGTACGTGTGTGTGTGTGTGTGTGTGTGTGTGTTTATCTCTTACATTCGACAAGTAGCTGACACTCTTATCCAAGACCAAAAGTAACATACGTGTGTGTGTGTGTGTGTGTGTGTGAGAAAGGGAAATGCATGGGCATGTCAGATTTTATTTGTATAGCAGCTTTTCAAAAGCAATTTAGAAAATGCTTTACAAAGCATAAAAAGACAGTAAAAACAAGAGATTACATTCGTCAATAATGAATAAGAACAAAGAATTAAGAGTCTAAGAGTTATTACAGAAAGCAATTCAATAAAAATGGGCTTTAAGAAGAGATTTAACAAACTGACTGGCGATAATGACTTAAATCTCTTTATTGGTGAAAACAGTACTAATACAATTCAATTCACAGTTGCTGACAATGTTATCACCACTTTTCTTTTAAATCCCTCACCTTCACACCCGTACATATATCAATCAAAACAAAAGAAGAAGAAAAAAGGGTAGAAAAGACAGGGAAAATCAATAAATAAGGAAGCATCTGTTCACACACACACAAACACACACATTGTATATCTTGATGTAGCAGAAATATAGTAAATTTCACACTTGGGGGGACCAACAGTACAAATGCCACAGAATACACATAAGGCATTGTAAACACATTCAAATTATACACACCTCGGTTATTTAGATGGACAGTTACACACGTGAAACACACATCAGCGAACACACACACACACACACACACACACATCCTGCTCTCAGGTCAGTAAGCTTTCACTGAGGCCTATTGTGTGATTTATTGCAACATACAATAAATCATATGCTGCGATTCCTCTCGTCTAACACATTTCCCTGAACTTTCTGTCGTTTTATTCGCCCTTTACGTAATCAGACAAGTTGATTAATTATGAATTCTTGCTTCACAAAGACCCGGTCCTCGTCTCCCCAGACCCCCCCACCCCCCCTCACTCCTCCACCTCTCACACTAAACTCTGCCGGATCGTTGACCTTCTCTCATCCTCTTTAACTCTCCTTTTATTGCCTCCTCTCTCTGCACTATCTTCTCCCGTCCTGCAGCTTTTCATCACAGCCTTCCTCCGTCTAACCTCTCATACCTGCCTTCCCTCTGAAGGAAATCATTTCATATATATGACAATATCTGGTAAAAGAAATGGAAAATCACATGTTAAATACTCAAACTGATCTCGTTTTGTGAGAGATTTTAATTAGTATTTGCTTTTTATGATTAAGTTAGACAAACAGAACTGTGTGTCACGATAACTCAATATCATTATTTCACCTTGATATGATTCTATTGAAAGACGATAAACAATAATATTAAATTATTGCCCAGCCCTACTTTCAGTCACTGGCCACACTGGCAGGAGGATCCAAGAACTCACTACCTAGTTTACTTTTCACCAACCATACAGGTAGAAAATAGGGATGCACCGATATATCAACTATCAGTATCGGCCCAATATTACTTTTACTGCCGATATTTAGCCGATGTGGAATTGGCATTTTTATGACCTTTTTTTTTCTAGGAGTGTGTCACTTAATACAACCGTTAAATTAGCAGCAGAACAAAACTAACATGCTTTTTTTGGTTTAAAACCATTTAATTATCTAAAAAGCTTAACCTGTTTTTGCACCTGCATTTGTACTAAGATTCTTACAAAAATGCATATCGGTATCGGTCGATATGGGCGGGAAAATATCGTTATCGGCCT
>NC_136019.1:7881504-8039004 GCF_048128805.1 Centroberyx gerrardi | reverse complement strand
TGTGTTTGGAGAAGCATCTGAATCAGTATTTAGTCAATCTCCATTGAAGCCCATACTAAGGCCTTTGGTTTCGGGTTAGCAGCTCTTTAAGTTAGGAGGAGGCAGGTTTGCAGATTTTACAGACCGACACCTGAAGCTGTTAAGTAAAATATATAGTAAGTAAAATATCCTCACCTCCATCTTATCAGCCGATATCTGAATCTTATTGAGAGGACAATATCGGCAAACCAATATATTGGTTTAACCCGAATATTAAGACAAACTTTAAAAAAGCTAGTTGCCAGGTTGTGCTATTAACCCCCTTTTGTACCTAGGACTACTCCAGCCTTCGAATGTTTCTTCTCAAATAGTTCTAACGATTCTTTGTTGTGGATCGTGACACTTGCTTGCTTGGTATAATGATGATATCTGGTCAGGTTGGTGTCATATGGTAAAATGCGGTTGTCGTGTCTGTGTGCAGGATGACCCCATCGGTAACCTGAACACCGCCTTCGAGGTGGCTGAGAAGTTCCTGGACATCCCCAAGATGCTCGACGCTGAAGGTGAGGCGGCGGGGGCGGCGGAGACCGGTTTCTTCCTGTTGATTTAAAGACACTGAAAAAACAGCAGAGCCCGAACCTCTCCTCTTTGTCTTGGTGGCATCAGTCCAGAAACACACTGAAAGCATTTTAAAAGCATCTAATTAAAAGCATCTATTGAAGCATGGATGATCCTGACCTTAAAAACAGAACTGTTTTGTAAGCAAAGGTCCTAAGATGACTCATAACTTTTTAACAGCAGCCTGCAATGAGCTTTATTTCATGCCGGCAATCATTTTGTACGAGACATTTTCTTTTCAAACGGTAGAAGGAAAGTCCTCATCGTAAAAACATCAAAACTCAGGAGGAGAAACTGATGCAGTGTGTATCTGAGACACGTATGGACTTTCATGTGAAGACGTTTTTTTTCCGAATGCTGTGCGATGTTGACGGTGTTTCTCCCCTCAGATATTGTGAACACTCCCAAGCCTGACGAGAAGGCCATCATGACCTACGTGTCCTGCTTCTACCACGCCTTCGCCGGCGCTGAGCAGGTCAGACGCTGCCACATGATTGGCTGTTAGACTGATCGAAAATAAACAATGTAGTAATTGGCTGATTGATTCATTTATATGGTCCTGTATAGTAATAATAATAACAATAACCTTTATTTGCATAGCACCTAGCATAGTACACAACATGCAGCTCAAAGTGTTTTACATCAATAGAAGGCAGATAAAAAAAACGAATGAAGGCTAATTAAAAGCTAATGTGAAAAGGGTTTTAAAGGGTACTATATGGGTTTTTTGGTACTATAAGTTGCTTTGGATAAAATGCCGTATGTTAAAATGTTATTACTTTTTAATTGATTGAAGCAACTGGCACAGAAAATACTGTCAATATGATTTAACAACAGTCCAGATGAATAAATATGACAGATGTCCGTATTATCTCTGTTTTTATTCACAGATCGATTTCACTCCAGTACCTTCATAGTAAATGTATATTAATTGATTTATCTCTTTCTCCCTCTCTCTCTTCCCCTCTCTCTCTCCCTCTCTCTCTCTCCCTCTCTCTTCCTCTCACTCTTCCCCTCTCCCTCTCCCTCTCTCTCTCTCTCCCTCTCTCACTCTTCCCCTCTCCCTCTCCCTCTCTCTCTCCCTCTCTCTCTCTCTTCCCCTCTCCCTCTCTCTCTCTCTCTCTCTCTCTCTCTCTCTCTCTCTCCCTCTCTCTCTCTTCCCCTCTCCCTCTCCCTCTCTCTCTCTCGCTCTCTCTCTCTTCCCCTCTCCCTCTCCCTCTCTCTCTCTCGCTCTCTCTCTCTTCCCCTCTCCCTCTCTCTCTCTCTCTCTCTCTCTCTTCCCCTCTCCCTCTCCCTCTCCCTCTCTCTCTCTCTCTCTCTCTTCCTCTCTCTCTCCCTCTCTCTCTCTCCCTATCTCTCCCTCTCTTTCTCCGACAGGCCGAGACAGCTGCCAACCGTATCTGCAAGGTTCTGGCTGTCAACCAGGAGAACGAGAAACTGATGGAGGAGTACGAGAAGCTGGCCAGCGAGGTGAGAAACCGCTGCAGCCAAACACACTCCCACTCCCCCGGTCTGTCCCACACATCCTCCACTGCACAAACACTCTCTGTTCCAAAAACTTACACAACAGGAACTTTCTCTCTCCTTATTGTTCCACACACTGATTTTTATACAACGGAGCTCTCTAATTACTAAAACAAGCAGCAAAGAACAGTATAGAAATGAAGACAGTATAAACAAACACACACGTGAGCCCAGATGTACAGTGTATAAATGTTTATATATGACACTAGAAAGGCTAGTGGCATTTTGGGGGGTCTAATAGAAGGCCAAATAGGAAAACAATTATTTAATTATTATATGCAATTATTTTAGTCCAAGAAAACACCAAAGACGTTTCGGTCTATAAGACATTCCTCGGTTTCCTTGGAATAAAGTAATTTTTGCAAGTTCAGGCAGTGAGCAGGACTTGTTTTCCTATTTGTTTAAGGTAAATATATATAGTATAACAACTGTTTCCTTGTGTGATTTTGATAATCTAACAAAACTGGTCTCTACAGAAAGCAGGTCTAGGAAAAGTAATGATTGAGACATTTTGAAAGCGATTTTTCAATTCTAAAATTCTGAATAGCCATTAATTGGCCGCGGCTTGGCCTTTATACTGTTAACAGAGAAATGAATGAAGATAAATCCTTCATTTTTGTTACCTCTCGAATGCTTTGCCAACCTGTTCCAGTCATCCTGACCTCTACTGTAAAAACACTTTTCATAGCAGAACTAATACTAAAGACTTTTACATGACACAAGGTTGTGCTGTTAGTAGAAAGGGGAAATGATACAACTCTGTTACAGGACAGAAGTGCAAACACATACAGAATATAAACATTAACATACACTACCAGTCAAAAGTTTGGACACACTTGATTGAATGCACTATGTTTTTCATTCTCTTAAAGCCATTTGGATCTAAAGGCTTCTGCTTAAATGCTTGAAATGTGTTTCTTAGACAAATATAAATAGTGAAGTTGATCCTATGTATGAATTTCTTTCCAAAGCCTTTTGCCTTTCCATCAAGGCAAAGGGCGGCTACTTTAAAGAATCTAAAATATAAGATAGTTTTGATTTGTTTAACACTTTTTTGATCACTGCATAATTTCATTTGTGTTATTTCATAGTTTTGATGTCTTTACTGTTATTCTAAAATATGGAAAATAAAGAAAAATGCGTGTCCAAACTTTTGACTGGTAACGTATATACTGTAATACAAAAATGACCGAACCGCTCCTTTATGTACCTCACCTCTTGATTATCTTCACCCCCCCCCCGTAGCTGCTGGAGTGGATCCGCCGCACCATCCCCTGGCTGGAGAACCGCGCGGCGGAGCAGACCATGCGCGCCATGCAGCAGAAGCTGGAGGATTTCCGCGACTACCGCCGCGTCCACAAGCCGCCCCGCGTCCAGGAGAAATGCCAGCTGGAGATCAACTTCAACACCCTGCAGACCAAGCTGAGGCTCAGCAACAGGCCCGCCTTCATGCCCTCCGAGGGCAAGATGGTGTCGGTGAGCGGGATTTTCACTTTGTTTGGGTGCATATAAAATGATAAAACACAGACAAAGGTGGGAAGGTTAGTGTTTATGGAGGTGAAATGGGAGAAAAAATACACAAGAGATGATAAAAATTGGATGGAAAACATGTTAGAAACACCGAGGTTGGGGTCAATTCACTTTAAAGTCCATTGAAATGTAAATAGAAACCGCATTGCATTTGCTAATGATAGAGCATTCATTCTCAGTTATTTCTCAATGAGTCGGATGTGACAAAATTCTCACGGCAGACATTTTCTTATTTAAATTTTGCTGAAAATCCTACTGCCTGAATTGATTGAATTGAAAGTAAATTGTCCCCAACCCTGACACACACACTCTCTCTCACGTACACACACACACATACACATGCAACAAAGGCCCATCACACACACTCATCATTTCAGACAGTGGGAAACACCATGATGGCACACATACAGTATAATACCAGACCAGCAGTACCCAGTGGGTGGAGTTTTCCCCACAGAACATTACAATAAGTGCCATAAAGCTCAGATAATCACAAGAAAGTATTTGAAAGTCAATTAAGTATTCTTTCTTGTGGCTGAAAACACACCTGAACAGTCTGAACAGTCCTGATACAGTAAACCCCACCCATCCGGCACTCCGAACAGGTTAAAACAAACACTAAAAGTTATTCATCAGTACCCACAAATCACCTCACGTCAGTATTGAGCAAACCTCGGAACGATCAATTCTCCCAAACAGCTGCCAAATAAAACACCCACAAAGCAGTTTAAAATCCCCTGTGACTATAATGACACCCCCCCCCCCCCTCCTCCAGGACATTGCCAACGCGTGGAAGGGTCTGGAGCAGGTGGAGAAGGGCTACGAGGAGTGGCTGCTGACCGAGATCCGCCGCCTGGAGAGACTGGATCACCTGGCAGAGAAGTTCAAGCAGAAGTGCTCCCTGCATGAGAACTGGACCTCAGGTAGGGAGGGGGGAGGGGGAGGAGGGAGGGGGGAGGGGGGTTGGTCTTCACATAGAACACCAAGTCAAGCCCAAGTCAAGTCCAAGTCATTAATGTCAAGTCTAAATGTAGAACAGCAAGTCAAGTCAGAACAAATCAAGAGTCCAGCATCAATTAAATATCTTAAAGAAAACGAAATATCTAGGACTTTTCAATGCAATATGGTTTTAATAGGATAAAAACTTGGTAAGAGCATCATGAGTTTGATTTCTATAATCAGTTTCAACTTCAATAAATTCAATCGTTCCATACAAATTCAGAGAACAGAATTTAAATTCAGTCGTCTGCTGGAACAAATCTCATCACTTTCAATCTGAGTCATTTACACAAACACAAGATCTCAAATCAAGACTTTAGAAACCTTTTCAAGTCATCAAAGTACAAGTCAAAGTCAAGTCCCAAGTCACCAGAACCCAAGTCAAGTCTCAAGTCTTCTCTTCATGCATCATGTCTCAAGGAAGTCATGTGTTCATGTGGATTTCCTCCCACAGTCTAAAAACATGCAGGTGGATTGGATTGAATGAGAGGGTGAATAATAATAGTCTGTCTATCTGTGTTTGCCCTGTGATGGCTGCCCCAATGCATGCTGGGATAGGCTCCAGCCCGCCATGACACTGAAAAGGAGATAGTGAGTAAAGAAAATTAATTTTTGAAGGAGGAAAAATTGTGAAAGAAAGATTAAAGAACAAAAAGCCTACAGGCGAAACGTTGTCTCTTCAGTTTGCCAAGCTGTATATTTCTTATTTTAAAACGTGTAAAATAAATCAATCAAGATATCTTTTTGAAAGTGCGGGTTTCCCTTTCTTTCTCTTTTTTTTGTTCTTGAAGGAAAGATTAAAGAAACGGATATTGGAGGGTTTTCTGGTTTAAAATCTGGACTTTGACCTTTTGCAGCCTGTCGCTCCCTCGTCTCTCCTCCATCTTTACTGCCTCTCTCCACTCTACACCGTCTAATAAGGAACAAAATGCCATAAAATAATCATAAAAAGAAATAATTGATAAAATCACAATCATAAAATTATATAGAGGGATAAAATTCTATTGAGTGATTTATGGAGATGTTAAATAGATATTAAAACGTGATAGCGAGTCAGAGAAAGGGAGGAAGACAAAAGGTCAGAGGAGGACAGACTGAAACGAGAGCCATGTAAAGTTGGAGGCTCGTAACCTTTTTTTCTTTTATATTTTGAAAATTACATATTACGACTATCTTAACCAAAAATATCTCGATACACAATATTATCACGATAATTATTAATAGGATGAAAATCTTAAAAACAGCACTAATGTAATGTAACACTTTTAATGTAAGAGTGTAGAACAGACAGTATGTAAAATATTTATGTAAAATATTTGAAATTTTTCTTAAAAAAATAAATTATAAAATGCAGATTTAGCTTATAAAAAATGCAAGGATAATCAAATAAGAAATCAATAATAATCAAATAATAAATGTAAATATTTAGTTTTTCAGAATATAGAACATACAAACTTAACATAACACAAAAAAAACAAAAAAAACAAGGTAGAGACAATTAGACCAATTTCATGATTTCAGTTCCAATTCATCATATCTGTATTTATACCTTTCCATTGTTGGAAGCTCATAATCTTGACTTTCCACTGTGAAAAGTGTCTGTCAAAATGCTCCCACTCCACATCAAGCTAACGTGTGTGTGTGTGTGTGTGTGTGTGTGTGTGTGTTCCAGGTAAGGAGGAGCTGCTGTCCCAGAAGGACTTCGAGTCGGCCTCCCTGATGGAGATCAGGGCCCTGATGAGGAAGCACGAGGCCTTCGAGAGCGACCTGGCCGCCCACCAGGACAGAGTGGAGCAGATCGCCGCCATCGCCCAGGAGCTCAAGTGAGGAGGGGGGGGGGAGAGGAAGGGAGGGAGGGGGGAGAGGGGGGGGTTTCACTGATGGTGAAACCAAAAGAAAGAGACAAGAGAGAAGGAAGTGTTGAGGAGCAACGGAGGGAAAACTGGCACAAACTTACCTTCACTTTTAAGCTGATGTCATAGTTTTTCCACATTTTTCACATTTTAGAATAACAGTAAAGACGTCAAAACTGTGAAATAACACAAATGGAATTATGCAGTGACCAAAAAAGTGTTAAACAAATCAAAACTATCTTATATTTTAGATTCTTTAAAGTAGCCGCCCTTTGCCTTGATGGAAAGGCACAGGCTTTGGAAAGAAATTCATACATAGGATCAACTTCACTATTTATATTTGTCGAAGAGACAAATTTCAAGCATTTAAGCATAAGACTTTAGATCAAAATGGATTTAAGAGAATGAAGAACATAGTACATTCAATCAGGTGTCCAATCTTGTGACTGGTAGTGTACACTACGGTAAAAAAACAATAACCGCCCCTAATTTTTAGTCTCGTCTGTCATCATTGATGTTTTTCCCCAAAAGGGGGAGCGCTCCAATAAATTGTTATATTCACTTTATTTGAGACGTATTTTACTTTATTTTAGATGCTGTCGTTTTGATTTTTATTTGTGCTGTTTAAGATTATCGTAATAATCGTAATATGTAATTTTCATATTGGCACAGGTCTAATCACTGCTAAGGAGAGATAGAGGATAGAGAGAAGGGAGTTCAGTAATGGAAGGATGGAAGGAGAGATGAGGAGAAAGAAAGGGGGAAAAAGGAAGAGGAGAGAGATTATGTCAGAATTCAGTTGAGATGAAGGGAGGCAGGGACCTGGAGGCTGATGGGGAAACCGTAGGAGGGATAGGAGCGGAGCGAGGGAGCGATTGAAGTGCGGCGGCGGCGGCGGCAGAGACGTGACGCGGATGTGATTAAAGTGAAGAACAAAAGACAGCAACAGATGAGTGAAAAGCATGTTAATGAGAGGGATGAGGAGATGAAAGGACGGCTCACGAAGGAGCAGAAACCTCTGATCTTGCTAATCTTCATTCCTCGCCACTCCCAAGGGGAGAGCAGATACTGACGGTTTTGATTTCCTGGATACTACATACAATATAATATCAAGTGTTTCATTCCAAAATTCAGAAACATAGATGACTTCATCCTCAAAAGCGTAACTGTTTTGTAAGTAAAGGTCTTTAGATGATTCGTAACCTTAGCAGCGGTTGGGTAGCAACAGGATACTTGTAACAGCGTTATTAATGTTAAATACAAAAAAAAGTAACTATTCTGTTACGTTACCTAAAAAAATAATGTATTCTGACTGTAGATACATTGTAAAAAATAAGGGAATAAAATGAAAGCGAGAAACTCCATTTAAATAGTCTTTATAAAATGTGGCACAGAAGAAAATTTGTGTTTGCTTGTAAACCTAAAAATACATTTCCATACACAACTTTGTAATTTTTCACTTTTTCTTATCTGAACCAGTATTTTAAGTATCTGAAAGTAACTGAAAGTAATCAGAATACATTAGTGAGTGTGGGTAATTCCTTGCATTACATTACTGGTTCAAATTTAACGCAGTAACTAGTAATCGTAAAGGAATACATTTTTAAAATAACCTCCCCAACCCTGCTAAATAGTGAACTTTAATGTGTTTTACATTCATGCCAGTATTTCTTTCAAATGGTAAATAACTCATTTTGGAAAGGAACTCTCCTATTTTAAATATAGGTGGAAATTTGATATTTATCTGATGTTAGATTTCTATGCTCATGAGTATAGATTACTGACAGTGTTGTGTGTCCCCCCCCCCCCCCCCTCCTCCCAGTGAGCTGGACTACCATGATGCTGCCACAGTGAACGGCCGCTGCCAGGGCATCTGTGACCAGTGGGACAACCTGGGCACCCTGACCCAGAAGAGGAGGGACTCACTGGAGGTATGTCCTGCAACACACACTTATGAACTATTGAACTATGAACAAAAATATGACAGTACAGTAGTTAGATTTTTTTATGCTACTGCTCTTTCATGACTTTGGAGCTGTAAAATTCCACTTGATTTTTTGGTCAAAACTGAGTTATTCCTATAAAATTGCTCCAGCAACAGTCCTTAACTAGAGGGTGGAGTTAGATTTTTGAACTAACTCCTGTGTCCCCCCCCCCCCCCCCCCCCCCAGCGTGTGGAGAAGCTGTGGGAGACCATCGACCAGCTGTACCTGGAGTTCGCCAAGAGGGCGGCGCCTTTCAACAACTGGATGGACGGAGCCATGGAGGACCTGCAGGACATGTTCATCGTCCACAGCATCGAGGAGATCCAGGTACACACACACTGCCCAGGCATCAACACACACAGGGTGTCATATCATCATACTGTATATACAGTATGTATCAAGTCAAATGAAAAAAATTTTCCTGGGGTCATGGTGCATTTCAAATAAGAGTTAAGATAAGATACATTCAGAATCACAATTAGTTTTATTTTATTTCAGTAAGTTTGCACATGCATACATGGAATTCGACTTGACGGGCTGCTCAAGATTATAAAAACCTTGTATGTAAAACATTTAAAAAGTAGAAATTAGGGAATTAGGTGTCTTTTTAAGGTAGTATATAAGTAAAGTAGTATATAAAATGTATGCAAATATAAAAATGACTATATAACAAGATTAAAAATTGAAATTTAAGAAACAGGACTCTTATCTATACACTATGCACACATGGTTCTTTGTTGGATCCTCATTGATTCCACTGATGGGAAGCTATGGAAGTCAGTAATAAAGAAAATAAAGAATAACTTAAAATATATACAGTTCTAGATAATATTGCATTGGGTTCCAGAGTATAAATGGGTTTAATTATTATAGTGCTTGAAACATAACACAACAGTGCAAGTCTAGTTCATGCATCAGAACTGGGAATTAAAATATTGAAATAACAACAGTAGCAGTGTAAGTAAATACAGTTCGTCCGTCTTCCTCATCTACTCTTCCTGCGTTCTTCTTCTGCTGTCCAGAGTCTGATCACAGCTCACGACCAGTTCAAGGCCACTCTGCCCGAAGCCGACAAGGAGCGCATGGCCACCATGGGCATCCAGAACGAGATCCTGAAGATCGCCCAGACCTACGGCATCAAGCTGTCCGGAATCAACCCCTACACCAACCTCAGCCCCCAGGACATCAGCAACAAGTGGGACGCTGTGAGTCCGACCAAACGCACCCAGAACCACAATTTGGGATTCGCGGGACTGTCTCTTACATTCACAGTTTTTTTTTTCTAGTTTGGCTGCGAGTCGATGTTGTGTGAACTGGAAGTGTCAGCCTGACCCACAGTCTGTCCGCTGCATTTGGTCATCTGGCTAATAATAAGCACATACATAGCGACGGGTCAGAAATAGTGCTGTATATTTAGGCTGGAGTGTCACTTCATACCTCTAGCTACAAGCTCTCAGGGGAAATCAAAATAACTTGTCAGTGCAGCGTCAGTTTGACACACATCTGACCATCTGGGCTGTTTCCTCCAGAATAAAAACAAGCAGATTGTTGTTTCTGTGGATGGAAACCAGGAAACAACTAGTTGCTTTATCACTGGAAGAGCTGACAATAGACAGTCCAGTGCTGATAGTCGACTTTCTATCAAGTGACTAGAATGTGTCACTAAAAGTCTGATACTCACAATACTGAGAAAAGTATATCTGTAGATATTCAGTAACTGGGTTAGGGTTAATCTTAGTGTTGAGGTTAGGGTCACATTGTCTGTAGATGCAGCAAAAAAGTAAGAGACACTTTGCTGAACATCTGCTTTTGTCACCTGATAGTTGAGAATCAACACTGGACTGTGCAAATAAAGTGTTAAAGAAAAATTAACTCATGTTCTGTTACCTGGGTTATACAGGGGTTGCATAAAATAACAGTCAGGTATATTTTTGAGTCTAGCTGGTTAGAAGATCACAACTAAATTTACTGCTGTTGAAATTAGGGCTGAAACTAACGATTTTCATTGATTTGACTGATTAATCTATGGGGGTTTTTTTAGATTCATTTTTTTATCGTTTAGTCTATAAAATGTCAGAAATAATGACAAATGCCCATCACAAGTTACCAGAGCCCAAAGTGATTCTTAAAATGCTTTTGTAATGATATGAAACAGAGAAAAGCAGCAAATCCTAGCATTTGTAAAGCTGTAACCAGCTAATGTTTGGTATTTTTACTTGACTGAAACGATTAATCAATTATCAAAACTATGATCGATACATTTTTTGTCAGTCTGAAATTAGTTGAATTCCTCATCTTTGACTCCTGACTCCCTGTGTGATGTGCCTCCTCTCCTGCAGGTGAAGCACCTTGTGCCCCTCAGAGACCAAATGCTCCAGGAGGAGGTGGCCAGACAGCAGGCCAACGAGAGGCTGAGACGCCAGTTTGCTGCCCAGGCCAACATCATTGGACCCTGGATTCAAACCAAGATGGAGGTACAGTGTGTCTGTAACGCCGCACCAGACCAGCAGTGATAGACATGGAAACTGCCAACGTGCTTGTGTGAGGTGTTGCAGTGCGATGTGAGGAGAGCAGCACCGCTGATCGCTCACAGTCGCTGTTCAGAGTCAGAACCAGAAACTATTTAATCGGCAGATATAAGAAATGTACAGTAATTTGTCCTGGTGACGCTGGTGCATGGATACACTGACAAGTAGAGTTTCACAATAAGAAGATGATGATACTTTAGTGAAAAGGCAAATTAATTTGTTGCAGCAGCAGCAGCAAAAGTAATAGGATTCAGGAAGGAAAAAGAAAATAGAAACACACAAATATAATATAAAATAGGCAATAAAAACAGTAGAAATAATAACAATAAAAGCAATATACAATAAAATAAGATGTAAATGATTTTGGGATTGTGTAAACATATGCTGCAATTTCTACACTTTGACTTTGAGTTTGATTTGGGAACAGATTATTGGATTATTTACATGTAAGGAGTTACTTACAGATGTTGCTAATGGTCTCAATTTCTTACTTAAAAACCGATTAACAGATGAAATATGAGCAGTACATACAAGATATACATATAAATAGATATATAAGTACATATAAATATACATACTTGCACACATTGTATAAGGACAACAGGACTGCATATACAGCACAAAGGGACTGTAAGGTTTATGACAGACAGCAGACTATACATTCTACTAAACATACGTAACAATCAACACTCACTAACTACAGTTTAGGACTTCATTTTCATTCTGATGTCCTCTTTCTCTCCCTGCGTTCCCCCCCCTGCACCCCTGCAGGAGATCGGCCACGTGTCCGTGGACATCGCCGGCTCCCTGGAGGAACAGATGAACAACCTGAAGCAGTACGAGCAGAACATCATCAACTACAAATCCAACATCGACAAGCTGGAGGGAGACCACCAGCTCAGCCAGGAGTCCCTCATCTTCGACAACAAGCACACCAACTACACCATGGAGGTACGGCACACACACACACACACACACACACACACACACACACACACACACACACACACACACATATTCACACTTAAACATCCCGGTTGACCTCTCTTTCTCCTTCCCTTCCTCACTCCCTTGCTTAAAGTGTGTTACCTCCATACTAGAGCTGGGCGATATATCGTAAAATATCGATATCAAGATATGAGACTAGATATCGTCTGGGATTTTGATTTATCGTAATATTGTGAAATAACTTCTTAAAGGCTGCGTTACAGTAAAGTGACACAATTTTCTGAACTTATCAGCTTGTTCTGGCTGAGTAAAATGAACAATGATTGGCTTTACCTGCTCATCATATCCATATTACTTATTACTGATTACACATTACTGATTACTAATGATCATTATTCATTTTCAAAAATTTTCCTGTGTGTAAATATCTCATGAAAGCACGAATACTCATCCCCAAAATATCGTCGCATTATCGATATCGAGGTATTTGTTCTAAAATATTGTGATGTTTTAGACCTCTAGTTTTTTCGCTAACCCTCCTCCCTCTCTCTCCCTCTCTCTCCCTCCGTCCCTGCAGCACATCCGCGTCGGCTGGGAACAGCTGCTCACCACCATCGCCAGAACCATCAACGAGGTGGAGAACCAGATCCTGACCCGCGACGCCAAGGGCATCAGCCAGGAGCAGCTCAACGAGTTCAGAGCCTCCTTCAACCACTTCGACAGGGTGAGGCGTTCACTGCACTCAACAAAAAAAAAAGAAGAATTCCTGACCATATGTGGCCTGGATCTTTTTTTTTTTTTTTTTTTTCCTTATTTGACAGGGACAGAGCATATTCATTAACATTGTTGTAAATGCGGTGGGGTCAGCCAAAGTTGGCTCACATTCAGCCTTACCCCTCGGCCAGATGGTAAAAATAAATACTAAACTTAGAAGCAAAGGTTAGAAAGACACAGAGGCATGCATAGAAAAACAGCACATCAACCACAAGAAAGATCTGACCTTTTCACTGATGTGGAAAAAGATGGAATTGGGTATTCTTGGAGTCAGATATGCATGTCTCAAATCTGATATTTGGCCATGACATGTCTTATGTTTTTGCAAGGTTAGATTAGACATTTTTAACCTTAAAAATGTAGTCAGAGTTAAGTAACTCAGTGCAGCATGACGAAGGTGTTCAGGCTTAGTTTCTCATGGTCAAAGCAGCTATTCAAGCAAAGTTACAGTAGCTGAAATAAACCTTTCAGTATGTCTTTCAAGAAATGTTAAGGCATTCATCTGTTCATCATGCTAGCCCCAGTGATAAACTGAAACGTGAGCCTGATTCCTGTGATCAAAGGCAGCACACCAGGGATTTCATCATGCAGTATCAGATTATAACTGTTTATGTGTTCAGTTGATCCAACAACACTCTGTGTTTCCTTTGCAGAAGAGAAACGGCATGATGGACCCAGACGACTTCCGTGCCTGCCTCATCTCCATGGGTTACGATCTGGTAAATACAAACAATAAATTTACCCTCAGTGGACAAACTCTTCCTAAATCCTACAAAAGATTTCCTCCCTTCATCTACATGTCCCCTGTATATAATGATTTAAGTGGATGTAAAAAGTGACGTTTAAAGACCAAGTCATTCACTGTTCACTATTTTATTATTTAATCAATCACATATACAGTTAAGTGCATTGTTGTTCCATCAATGTACTATGTAACATATGAAAAAAACAGTGAAGCTAATAGGTCCTGTTCTGTGCTGCTGTCCTACAGGGTGAGGTGGAGTTTGCCCGCATCATGACCCTGGTGGACTCCAACAACACAGGTGTGGTGACCTTCCAGGCCTTCATCGACTTCATGACCCGCGAAACCGCCGAGACCGACACCGCAGAGCAGGTCATGGCCTCCTTCAAGATCCTGGCCTCCGACAAGGTAAGAAGATGACTAAACTACAGTATTGTCCTTCTGTACGGCTCCATTGTCCGTTACATACGGATTAAACAACATGATGATTTGGTTTCGATTAGGTTTGTCCCACACTTAAACGCTCATAGATCGATTGTTTCAGTAATTTATTCTCTTACTTAAGCATAATGCGAGTAATAATCATGTATTTTACCAATACACAGCATCTGATAGCATACAAAAGTCAAAAGTCTGGACACACCTGATTGAATGTTCTATGTTTTTCATTCTCTTAAAGCCATTTGGTCTAAAGGCTTATGCTTAAATGCTTCAAATTTAGTTTTTTAGACAAATATAAATAGTGAAGTTGATCCTATGTATGAATTTCTTTCCAAAGCCTTTGCCTTTCCATCAAGGCAAAGGGCGGCTACTTTAAAGAATCTAAAATATAAGATAGTTTTGATTTGTTTAACACTTTTTTGGTCACTGCATAATTCAATTTGTGTCATTTCATAGTTTTGATGTCTTTACTATTATTCTAAAATGTGGAAAATAGTCAAAATAAAGAAAAATACGTGTCCAACCTTTTGACTGGTAGTGTAGATGTCAAGTGGGCAACCTCCCATTACAGGTGTTTGGTTGAATTAGACCAACAACACCTAGAGAAGACTCAACATTTTCACAATAGAGATGAGTGAGCTAACTAGAGCATAAATCCAAGAGAAAAGTCTAGTGAAGAGATATCACCATGCTAAATACTATAGTAATACTGCTTTGTCATTTGCTTTTTTGGCTTGAGAACAAGCAAAAACCACTAGCCTTCGTAACTGAAATGCCTTGCGATGCCAAATGCTCACTCAACACTGCCAGTGGGTTGGAAGTTTTTGTTCCAAAACGGAGTACGAGCCAGAAAGTGAGTTTTGAAAGCCAGAAGTCTCAGCACCTGGTGAAGTAATGGTTGAGTCACTGGTATTAATCAACAACCCTATCAACCCCCTGCAGATATATGATGGTATTTGTGCTATGGGACGGTAAAAATCTTCCTTGTTGCCCCTTTAAATCGCGCCCCGTCTCCTCCCCTCCCCAGTCCTACATCACAGTGGACGAGCTGCGCAGGGAGCTGCCCCCGGAGCAGGCCGAGTACTGCATCAGCCGCATGACCAGGTACATCGGAGCCGACGGCCCCTCCGGCGCCCTGGACTACATCTCCTTCTCCAGCGCCCTCTACGGAGAGAGCGACTTATAAACAAAGCCCCTTCTCTTCCTCTCCTCCTCCTCCTCTTCCTCCTCCTCCTCCTCTCATCCCTTTATCCCCAGCTCCCCCCCTCTTTCTCCTATGTGGAGAGAGCGATTTAAACCCTTCCCCTCTCCCTCTATCCGCTTTGTTCTTATCATTATTTCTCTTTCAGATCTTATGTTCTTCCCTTATATTTATCCCCCTCCCGATCCTTCCCATGCCCCCCCCCCCCCCTTTCATCCCCAGATTCACTGCCCAGAGAGGGCGAGAGCGGCAGGCTTTGCTCAAATCTCAGAGAATCTCATTTCTGTTACATTGCCTTTGAAAACCAGGCATGTGCCAGGTATTGCACTGAACTTATGTGAGCAGCAGGCACGTATAACACACCTGCCTTTAAGAGAGATCAGACAGAAGGAGGTCGGGAGGGAGAACGGAAGAAGTCACGAAAAAAAATCTTAAAAGTCAATTTTGAGCAAAGCCTCCCGCTCTTCACCTCTCCTACCCTCAGATGACATATTTTTTGTAGAAGGGTAATTAAAGAAAAAAACATGGAAAAAAAAAAAAAGCAGTTGGTTGGTCCGTTGGCTTGGTTGGTTGTGTATTTGTGCAGATGCATGCTATGTTTAAGTGTAGAAACGCTGTCTTTGTGAGCCGATGAGTCGTCGGCTCTTCCTTAATCCTGAAAAAAAACCTTCCGAACCTCCGAAGCGAGCGAGCGAGCGCGCCGCCGTCGTTGGGAGGCTGTTACACGTCAGTCGGTAGAGGAGGGAATCCCAGCAGGGCTTGAACCAGCAAATCAGGTGCTATGATGTTACAAAGCCAGTCTAACGCTACGAGTTCTCACTCTGACAGAACTACCACCGCACTGTGAAACCTGAATGTTATGTTAGCACTAGTCAGTATAGATTACATTTAACCGGGAGATCTTAGGAAGCTTAGGATCAAACGGAAAAGGGGGATGTGAGCGCCTAAACTTTATGCCTGTGAAGCACCTGCTGATAGGAGACCGAACACTGAATATTGAGATGAAGACGAACCCCCCCCCCCCCGACAGAAAGAAAGAGAGGGAGCGACCCAGAGCAAAGCGGTTAAATGAAATGTGGAGGGGGGGGGTTAAAAAAAAAAAAAAAAAGGAGAGGCCATGGCTGGATGGGGACTCGGGAACGAAGACAGAAGGACACACGGGTACGGCCAGAGGGGACGATCCCACGCGCCTCTCTCCTCTCTCTCCTCCCTCTCTCCTTGCAGTTAGGGAGGCGGCTCGGCTCATTTAAAATCCCGTAGAATCCTACGGAGGTGATTTTGTGCGCCACGGAGGCGGGAGAGAGACAGAGAGAGGCGTCGAGCAGCGACAGACAACAGGGCGTCAGGAAAGTTCTGCAGGAAAATAGAAGAATCGGTACCGTACGTGGGACCATAGCAGGCCTATGTCAGCGAGTAAGCATATAGGGTTTTGGTCCCATTTTAAAAGACAGGTCAGCCATGATATGAGACGCAGCAGTGCGAGTCGACTCCTCCCCAGTGCATGATGGTGATTTATTTTTCTTTCTTTCTCTCTCTCTCTCTCTATTCATCTGTGCTCCATTCTACTTCTCCTCCTCCTCCTCCTCCTCCTCCCTCCCTCTTCCCCCCCAAAGTCACTCTGTCTGTCATCACCGATGCCACACAAGCTCACTTTCACACGAATCGGTTTCAAAGTTTAAAAACCACACCTTGGAATAAAAAAGGAAAATTATATTACTACGTGACAGTTGTTTGTGTTGTTTTTTTGTTTTTTTTATTACCTTTAGTAGATAAAACACTGAGCGGAGAATTTTTCTGTCAGTATGCAAGTAGGAATAGTTCTAGTGTAAAAATACATGACTCTTTAGTGATGCTGTCAGTTTGTCTTCATGCCTGTACTCACTGCAAACACATTAATTCTTAACCTTGTAGCATTTTGTTGCCACATATGTAATACTGGACATGGGTAACATCATGAAAGGCTAACAAAAACACAAAATAGATGTTTAGATTTGGTTCACTTTTGATCTAAAAACACATGGTTTAAATGTGATTGTGTGAGTGGGGGAATGCGTGTGTCTCTGGTTATATCTATCCTGTGCATCCTCGACTCGTTTTCCGTCCCTCCCCCTGACCTTTACGGTAAAAGGTCACACGTCCGGGTCGTTGCCGGGGTCCCAGGACAGGCGGGAAGGGAAGTCCATGCCTTTCTCTCGGGCGTGGCGTCTCCAGCGCTCCTCGTCCCCCTGGTGCGTCAGGTACCGGCAGCCCAGCTTCTGCTCGAACTCCCTCAGGTCGCACCACAGCTGGAAGTCCTGCAGGAGGAAGAGGAGGAGCGCAGGAGACGGACAGAGGGATGAAGGATGGAGGAAGGAGGAAGGGAGAGGAGATGAAAAGATCTAGAATGTGTGTACAGTGCAAAAATGATCAATCTCAACATGTCATTTAGACTAGTATTGCGTCTTAAAATCTTGTTGTCTGGTGAAAAAAAATCTGGCGGAATGGGAGATTATTTGTGATTATTTTATTTATTTATTTGTTCCAATGCAAATCAACTTGCGTTATCCTGTTAGCAGTGGGGTGATCTGCCTTGTTTGAAAATACCGTCACTCTTCACAAAAAAGAAATCTCTAAACAAGTTGATTTGCATTCGAAAAATTATCTCACTCCACTGGTAGATATTTTAGAGGAAAACAAGATTTTAAGACTCAACACCTGCCTAAATTACGTATTAAAATGGACATATGCAAGATAGTCACATAAAATAACATTACATTAAAGAGACATAAGGGGTTACAGCTGATTCTAGTTAGAGGCAGTGCCCCATAAAATCCTATTAAGTATTACACATTGTATCTTTCTTCATCAGTGAGTGGGTTTTCATCAACATCGTATTGCTGATATTAGCTCATATCCAAGTTAAGGTCATATTTGGGACACAATGTTTATTTACATCCTCATATCCCAATCATGAATATCCCTGTACACATGAATAAACACAATACTCCAGATACTATGGAAAAAAAAACCTTTGACATAGTGTAAAATATAACTACACTACTACTACTAATAGAACTACTACACTACTATAATGAAATGCTTCAGTATCCTGGCTAATATCAGCATATCCCAGCAATCATATTTGGGTTGCTAAGAACTGGGATATGAGCTCATGCTGGCTGTTGTAACGGTATTTACATGAACCAACTGTTTCCACATAATATCAGAATATAAATGTGTGTAACATCTGACCTGCAGCCACGGGTGTCCCAGAGCTTTTCCCACACTGAACCTCCGTCTCACCGACACCTGCAGCAGGTTGCTGATCAGACTCACCGCTGGAGGGGGGGGGGGGAGAGGGGGGGGGGGAGGTTGGAGATGGAGGAGTAGATGTGAGAGAGAGGATTTATTCGATACGTTTTAAAAGCGGTCCGCTGGTGTCACCCAGTGGCCGACAGCAGAAGACTGGGAAACAGTCAGGTGTGGATGTAAAAGTGCATGAACGTGACAAGCAGGGAGCTGCTGGGAGAGAGCACACACGTTCTGCAATCCTTCCCTGGACAAATAAAAATAAATGCAACTTTGTACACATAAACACGAATTTGTATTACTCCGCCTAAATTTAACCCTAACCTAAACCTAATCCTAACTCTAATCTTTACCCCAAACTCAAGTCCTAACTCTAAAATACCCTCTTAAAGATGTTAGAATTGGCAAAATATTGTCAATTTGGAGGAGTTTCCTTGACTTTCTATTCTTGTGAGAACATTTGGTCCCTCTAAGTATAGAGACACAAGAACTCTCTCTCTCTCTCTCACACACACACACACACATAATCTGGCCAGAAACTTCTCAAAATACTGCCGCTGTTGTGTGAAAACCTTGTATCTCCAAAATGACAACTATTCAAAAACGTAAGAAAAATAGCCTTGCTTTTTGCTTGATGACAATGCATTTATCAGTTTGTCCAATGGGGTTTTTAAAGGGTTTCTTTCATAAGGAGGTCGAAAAATGTAATCCTTCAACTGACATGAAAACATGAAAATTCCCAAAGTGTGGAGTTAGGAGGTTTTCACACAGCAACAGCGATATGACAAACCACATCTCTGGTGAGTCTCAACATGGTGCGATGAGTCGTCCCTACCCTCCAGTGAGATGGAGGCCCATGGTTGCCGCGGGTACATGAAGGCAGCGTTGGTGATCTGCTGGCCGATGTCCTCGTCCTCGTTGAAGGGGAAGGTGCCGCTCAGGCTGACGTACATGATGACGCCCGCCGACCACATGTCCAGCGAGCGGTTGTAGCCGCTGCTGCTGATGACCTCGGGCGCCAGGTAAGCGGGCGTGCCCACGACCGACCGGCGGAACGACTTCTCGCCGATGATGCGGGCGAAGCCGAAGTCGCACAGCTTCACCTGAGAGGGGGAGGAGGGGAACATAGATAGGTGAGGTTGAGGTGAGTGCTAGAAAATATATGCACAATCACAGGAAAGTATTTGAAAGTCAGTTTAGTGGACTTCTGTGACAACTTCCATGACACTAAACACACACAACTAGAACTCCAAGCTGATTAAAATTAATGAAGAGAATCGTTTACAACTGCCATTTATTTCAGTCTGGCAAATCCACATATAGCTGTTGTGTGAAAACCTCACAACTCCTACTTCAAAGATTACACAGTCTTTTATGGGCTGAGAAAGTCAACTTGAAGTTGACTTTCCTTGGATTTATAAAACCCAGGGGTGGAAAAAAAAGTAGCAATACCATAATGGAAAAATACTGCATATACTATAGTAAAAATTCTGCATTCAAAAGTATTAGCAGTAGAATGTACTTAAGTATCAAAAGTAAAAGTACTCATTCTGAAGAACGGCCTCTTTCAGAGTGTTAAATTATTGATGCATTAACCTGTAAGAAGTATTTTAATGTTGTCGGTCTAACTGCTCCATATACTGTTGGGGAGTTTAAACGCTAACAATGCAACATATTTTATGAGCTTATCATATGTTTTGCATGTAAAACCTTATTCTGCAAAGTAACTAGTAACTGCAGCCATCAGATAAATGTAGTGGAATAAAAAGTACAATATTTCCCTCTGAAATTAAGTGTAAAAGTAAAAGTATAAAGTCCCACAAAATGGAAATACTCAAGTAAAGTGCCAGTACCTCAAAATTGTACTTAAGTACAATACTTGAGTAAATGTACTTAGTTACTTTCCACCTCTGATAAAACCCTTTCAAAACCCACTGGATAAAGGCTGTTTTTCCTAGCTTGTGAAAAGATGACATTTTGGAGGTACGAGGTTTTCACCCGACAGCGACGATATAATACATAACACAATCACCTGAGGGAAAGGGTCTGCGGAGGCCAGCAGCACATTCTCAGGCTTCAGGTCACAGTGAGCGATGTGTTTTAAGTGCAGATACCGCAGAGCCTCCAGGATCTACAGCAGACAGGCAGAGGGAGGAGAGGACTGAGTCTGAGACAGACTAGTGGAGGAACAACAGATTTATGAAGCTTTATTTAACCAGGAGGTCACTTAAACACAAATTCCTGCTTTCAAGGACGGCCTGGCAAGAAGAAATTCACCTCTTCAGGAGGGGTGAGAGGAGTTAAGACAGACAAAAATAACCCTGCTGAAGTGTCCTTGAGCAAAAGAGAACTTCCCTATAGGCATAAAGAAAGTACTACCAAAAAAAAACACATTCACTCTGTCATGATGATAAATGAGCATTACAAAATTGTTGACCTTTTTTTTGGTAAAAGACACCAAATGAATACAGTCGTACATGACAGTATGAAATTCCCCCTCGTTTAAAGCAGGTTCTCAACGTGGGGTCCGGGGACCATCAGGGGTCCTTGAGGGGGTTCCAGGGGGTCCACAGCAAATTGATGAGTTGTTAAACTTCACCATTATTTCATTCACAAGACGTTAACACAATTAGAGAATGTAGAAGAATGACTGTTTTGGTCATAGTTTCTCTGTTATCTCTCTACCTACAATACAGACAGTCATGGAATTCTGGGCAAAATCATATCTAACAATAAAAATATTCTCAGATTTGGGTCCGAGAGACAAAATCTCATCAAATGGGGGTCCGTGGCCCTAATGTGGACTAAATTAAGGGGGTCCTTGATATGAAAAAGGCTGAGAATCACTGGTTTAATACCTGCATGACCAGGAAGCGCGTGTTGCGTTCCGGCAGTCGGCCTTTCTCATTGGACAGAATCATCTCCAGCATGTCTCCGTGGAGCTTCTCCATGACAACGAAGACGTACTCCACGGTCTCGAACATGCCCTCCACCAGAACCACCCCGGGGTGGGACAGATTCTGGGTCAACACAGACACAAAGACCCGTTACAGAAGCATGCTGTCGTAACAAATACTGTGCTGGTATACGCACATAACGAAATATATTGTACCTGCAAGATGGCCACTTCGTTCCTCAGCTGTCTCTCCTGCTTGGTGGGGAAGCGCGTCTTGTCGATGACTTTGATGGCTACCGGCCGACCGGACTGCCTGTGAGTACCTGGAGGATCAAAAAACACTCAGCTGAACTCCTACGACCAGACAGAGACACTTAAAACTGTGGAGAAAAGCACTCTTTATGAGCGGCGATAACAGCAGCGTGCAGACCTGGGTCGAACAGTTTCAATATTAGCAAATCATTCTCAGCGTCTGCTAATTGAAACTCATTAATGTCTCAGACGGGTGGGGTTTACTGCATCATCAGGGCAGCTCAGATAGTGTCAGGTAAGCTGTCAGTCACAGAAAAGTATACTAAAAAAGTGCTTTCCGTCGAAACTCTCTGGCACTCTTTATCTTTTCCAATGCAGAGGAGGAGGAGAAGATTATGTTTTATATCTTTTCCAAGCCCCACCCACCTGGTACTCCAAGCAGATGAAAACAAACACTTTTCTTTGCTCCATGTCTGGTAGGATGTTTTCGTAATAATTAGGTTAAAATGAGCTTTACCTCTGTAGACGACTCCAAACTGTCCCGACCCCAGAACCTCATCTGTACAGATCTGATACACCGAGCTGACGTCCTGAAACACACACTCACACACATTAACACTGTACACACACTTCACCTTATCTATTATGAGTTCCCTATATGGACTATAAATTGTCTTTAACTATATCAGAGGTATACTAGTTGATACGTACCACGCTGTCTCCACACACTGAACCTTTATCTGTAACGAGGATGAGACAGATTCATTAAGAGTGCTGATTCCATCACTAAAGGTTTACAGAGCGATGCAGCACTTCTCCAAAAGCCTCTGCTCTCACCAGGCTTTGTTATGGCAGCCGATCTGCATCTCATTTAACACGCATTTCATCTCTTTTCAACCGCGGGCGCAAAATCAGCGTCATCAGCGAAGCACCCATTGTCCAACAAGCCCTTTAAAGTGTTCCAGGTTGTAAAATATTCTCTAATTCACCAAAGAGGTTATTTACGGCTCATTACAAGTCATATTAATGTGTATCTTGGTTATATGAATCCGAAGAAGCTATATTTCACTCATTACGTTTCTAAAAAAATCAATATCCAGTGGGATTATTCTTGGCTCACGGTCCACTGCCCATGTTAAATTTTGTGTAATAAGTTATTAACGGAAAAAATGGCTCATTACAAGTCACATTAATAAGCATCTTGGTTACATAACCTTGAAAAAGCTATTTTTCACTCATTACGTTTCTGAAAAGAATGAGTATCTAGAGGGATTATTTCTGGCTCACGGTCCGCTGCCCGTGTTAAACTGGTATTTCGGGCTCACCCTGGTTCTCCTTGTCCAGCGCGTGTCCTCCGCTGCTCTGGACGGGCATCAGAGCCTGACGGATGGCGCTCTCCCAGGCCGGCCCGTCCTTGCCGGCCACGACGCAGTGCACCGCCGAGGCCGTCACCACCTCCAAGGAGTGGGCGCCGTTGCCTGGCGACAAGGGCACCGAGAGCCGGGCGGGGCCTCGGACCTGCAGCACCTCGGACAGAGGGATCTCCTGGTGAGGAGGGGTGAGGAGGGGGGGGGGGAGGGGGAGGAGAGCATTATGTCGCTACTAATTACTTGTACTTCTGAATTTTACATCAAATCAAATCAAATCAGATCCTCATCAGTACCCGACCTGGCCACTAGGTGTCAACGACACTGTGGTGATAGAGGCCAGTCACACTGTATTAAACCTAAGAAGAAAACCAACAGTGAATATATTCTACCTTGTAGTACTTGGTGCTGCTCTCATTCTGGTACAGAGTGATGCTCTTCCAGTCCAAGATCCAGTAATGACGTTTCCTCTGGGACAAGTGATGGTAAAGATATTCATAACTCCTTGTGTGTGTGTGTGTGTGTGTATGTGTATAAGAATGCATTCTTGACTGTGCATGTATTTGTACAATATACGGTTTTGCTTCTATCCCACAAGGATAGAAAAAAAAAAGCAAGTTTAGATGAGGATTCAGGTTTGGCAGGCAGCTGCAAGTTTAACATTTAAGAGTTAAGAGTTAGGGAATGAATGTAAGTCAGTGTGATGTTCTCGCAAGTACAACAACACGAGGGTTTATATTCTCACCAGTGTGTCAGCTGTGCGTCAGCGTGTGTTTGTGTGTGTGTGTGTGTGTGTGTGTGTCTCACCAGTGTGTCAGTGTTGGTGTGATGCAGCAGCCATCCTTCCCGCAGAACTCCACTGCCTCTCCTCTTGGCATGATGAACTGACTGCACCACCCTCATCAGGGGAATGTAGCTGCTGAAACAAGGACTGACAGAGGGATGGAGGGACGGAGGGATGGAGGGATAGAGTTATTGGATGTTATTCAATATATATATATATATATAATCTCTGGCTCTTATTTATTCCTATTCTTGTTGCCTTGTCTGCTCCATTTGTTATATCCTTGTGGCTGGAACTATTTATTATTATTATTTTATTTAAATATACAGTATTTGTATTTTATCACTGCTCTACCTCCTTGTCCTTCTGTTTTATTGATCTGTCATTTGTTCAATCTTTTTACTTCTCTTGATAGTGAAGTACTTCATAACTTTGTCTTTAAAAGGACTACATTAAAAAGGATTATTAATATTATTATAATCATTATGAATGGCAGGATTTGCCTGTGAAAGTACCCTCCAAATGCCTCTAGGTGGCAGTGTGGACCAAGACTCCCTGGTTTATGTGTGTGTGTGTGTGTGTGTGTGTGTGTGTGTGTTTTGGGCATGTGTGGGGCCTGTCTGACATGTGACAAAGCTTGTGAGTCAGATTCAAACACATGACATCATGAGGATAGTGTGTGTGTGTGTGTGTGTGTGTGTGTGTGTGTGTCTTAGCCCTCTGAACCAACCAGGCACCCATAGTCACCTTTTAGATAAAAATCCATATTCACAGAGCGTCTCAAATCAGGATCAAGTAGCAGAGGTTGTGTCATTTTGAATGAAGAATAATCAATAACTGTTCACTGGCCTGAGATCAACACTCCTGACTGAGCTTAGTGAACACAGACCAGCGGTCCAGGAGTAATTTGATAATCCTCTGACCTGATTGGTTCTTGCTGGAGGACTTCCTTGGCCTCAGTCAGCGAGTCGTCGTCGGCGGACATGTCATCGTCAAAGCTTTCTAGTGATGTCATACTACTGCTGAGCTCTGACTCATCGTCCCCTGAGTCTTGTCTGTAGCACTGACCGGCTGTGGATTCTGGAAATATGACATCATACTCTGAAATATAATACTGGAAACACAATTACCCATAAAGACTGTTTTCATCAGTGACAGGTGCAGTTTTTACTCTCACTTAGGGCTGGGCGATACGGACAAGATGACTCATGATAATCAGAAAAAAATATTTTGATATCAATATCTGCTAATGTTAAATAATCAATCGCATTGAAGTGCACAGTAGTGTAAAGTATGATAAAACTGTAATTTTAAAATAATATTCCCCAATTTGTTTCAGATCTAATTTTGTGAAAGATTTTATTTAGTGTTGGTTTTCTATCATGAATTTAGACAACAGAATTGCATATCATGATAATTCAATATCATTATTTCATCACAATATGATTCTATTGAAAGACAATAAATGACTATATTGAATTATTGCCCAGTGCAACACAGTAGGAATCTAGAATAGCACAAAATGTACCAAGATTGTGAGCAAAAGTTGGTTGTTTATGCAGGTGTCATTATTTAAACTGTTTGTTTTAACATAGAGACCAGTAAAGACCCTTAGTAAAAAGCAGTCTCCTTTTTTATTTCATAGTTTTTCATTAGATGTAAAAACCATTATACTGTATATTCCAGTCTCTTTGTTAACAGTAAAATAAGGATTACTTTATCTTACAGCTCTAATACTGATATCTGTGACCAAAATCAGACTTGTTTCCCTGAATCATCGAGGCTAATTATCATTATTGAGGCCGACAAACATGATTTTTTGGGAAATCTACACCGGACGGAGGCTTGAATCTGTCAAACACTCTTGAGAAGGCGTGTGAATCAGTTTTGACTCACCACATTTGATGACTATGGATGAGAACATCAAAAAGGGGGGGGAAGGGGGGCTTGATCAAAGATTCATGATCAGCCTTTGCCCGGACTACAGCACAAGCCCAGAATACAGAATTGTGATGGGACCAGCAGGGATTTTTCCTCACCTTCCCCGTTGACGCCTCTCCTCTCTCCTGGACAGTCTCTGGGGATTAACGGCTCGCAGCGCCGGTGACAGTTGAACCTGCAGTCTGAGAAAATGGAGAGACAGGAGAGGTGGTGCGTTGAAATACTGAGAGAAAAAGGAGGAAGAGAGTGTGAGGGATTCAATCAATTCAGGAGGTGGATTTTCTTCAGATTTCAAAAATGTGAAATCTATGGAAAGAGATTAGTGCCAGCAGAGACTGTATTTTAACTGCAGAAATTTGAATTTGTCATGCTCATATTGAACCGTTGAACTCAAAAATGTAATTTGTAAGGCACGATTTGAAAGTGAATGCAATGGCTTGACACTGAAAGTGATTATTATTGAATATAACTTTGAACTATAATTACAAATTCTGTTTTCTCAATTTAAATACAGTTTTCTCAATTCAGAATGAGCTCTCTGAGACACACATCCTGGGACTTAGGAGCAAACGAGCAAAGATTCAATCCAACATTGTCGAAAAGCATACAGATAAAACTACTACTACTACTATTTTTTTTTTTTACATAAGATTTTTGCTGTGAAGCGTCTTTGAGTACCTCGAAAAGCGCTATACAAATAAAATGTATTAATTATCATTATTATTTTCACAAGCCGCTGAGGCCAGCTGCAGAGCCATCCGCTCTCTGATGTGGTTTCCAGTGTTTTTGTGCAAAAGTTCCCATCCAAAAACGACCAAGTTAAAGTGCAGAGACTCTGAAGTGAAGAGACTCTGAAGCCTCAACCATTACAACATGAATTGCTGTTTTAGTTATTTACTGTCACCCGACCCACCGAAGCACTGCAGGCCCTGTCTGAACAGCCCTTTGAGCAGGCGGTGGCAGTGCTGGCAGACTGTAGGCTTGGTGTAGCTGTGGATGTGGAAGGTGTGCGGGACGCGCGGCTTGGCCTCTTCACAGCACCCCACGCCCAGCCACACCGGAGGCTCGGCCCAGGACGGAGGTCTGGACCTGGGCTTGGACATGCTGATCTGGGTGGAGGAGAGGTATTGGAAGTTATCAGCTGTACAGACTCTCTAGTATTGCTTCATCCTTGACATGTGATCTTCTCCACTTGTGTGAAGGAGTGTGTGCTCTAGGGGTTTGTTGTAGGACTGTGTAAACCCTCGACAAAGGTTTTGGTAAATGGTAGACATGTAAGATGTGAAAAAATCTGAATTGTTTCCTGTTTTAATCCTGCTGCAGCACATTTAGGAGGATAGACATAGTAAATTTGGTCCTCTGTGCTACTTGATGATAGTATTATTCCTTACCTCTTCCAGACTGCCCCCTGCCTGTGTGGAGAGGGAGTGCGCACGCGGCCTCCGGGGAGGGAACAGGGAGAGGCTGGGGCCGACCTGCCGCCGCACACGACTGCAGTCACTGGGCAGCTGGAGAGCGCAGCGCTTATGGAAGTCTAGTCCGCAACCTGAAGACCGGGAGAGATGGAGGAGGGGGAAGAGAGGAGCAGACCGGAGGTTTGGTTCTGCAAACATTTCTCAGAGGCAGAGTCGCTCTGGAAGAAGAAATAATCTCACTGGCTGAATTAAACCTCAAAAAACAGATACCATGAATATAGGTACTACTGATATATATGATGCGGTGAGCAGCCTTGCCTTCACATTTTAACCCCTGGCGAACGAGGCCCCACAGCATTTCTCCACAGTGGTGGCAGAAGGTCGGTGTCCGATACGATTGGACCGCCAGGGAGTGTGGGCGGATCTTCATCTCGGTCACGGCGGCCAATCCTGAGTCAGATTAGAATAGAGAGCGGTTCAAACACACAATACATTACACCAGCAGTCTGCACCCCATGGGCCACGGAGGCTCCAGAGTCTGCAGGTTTTCATTCAAAATCAAACAATACAGCAGCTGATTTAACTGATTAGTTCCTCCTCTCTGGTTGAAGGTGTGCTAATCAGTGCAATCAGCTGCTGTAGTGTTTGATTTGAATGAAAACCTGCAGACTCTGGGGCCTCTGTGGCACATGATTGGAGTCAAGAAACAGGGATACGCAGGAAAAGCACTCTAACAGGATGCATATTTGTCTTCTAACAATCTGTAATTATATTGTCAGTGAACCAAATCTGATTTTTTTGGTTAGTTTTTTTGCATTTTTGTTTGCTTGTCATCATGTTAGTCATTTCGACTTTTACATATCTGCCTGAAACTGCTGCCAACAGACAAAAAAAATCAAGAATTAAGAATAATTAAGGAATTACGAATAGTTGTTTGCCTGATGTGGCCATCAATAAAAATGAGTAGCTTTGTAATGCTTGTAGGCATAAAGAAATACTGGCAGCATCACTAGGGAGTCCGCTGTACCCCGCAAATACCTGGATGGCCTGTGTGTATCTTTGGAGTATTAAAAGGTATTCTGGTACAACTTTACCCACTAACTAGGTGCATGGAATAGGCAAGTAACATTGAAATTCCAGCAATTTATTAGTAAAACCGATGCATTTCAGCACGTGGCCTTTGTCAGGATTTGTAAAACAATTAATCTGAAAGCATAAATAAAAACAAACAAGAAACAGACAAAAATCAACCAACAGAATAAGATACAATGGAATAAACAGGCAATAGATTACTGGCACATACAGCCGCACTAAGCCATAGAAAAGCAGGGGATGTGGTCAGGTGACAAACCACAGCAGCTTGGTAACACTGTCTCCATCCTCCTCATATAAACACCCCCCCCCCCCCTCCACCTGGCTGATGAGAGCTCAGCTAGTGGATTCTCCGAGTGTGTGTCTTATCGGTTGACCTCTGACCTGAGACGATGACCTCGATGAGGTCTCCGTCCTGCAGCTCGTCCTGCTCTGTGAGGCGGTGCAGCAGCTGCTGTGAGGCGGGCCGGTGTCTGAACAGCAGGATCTTCTCCCCGACGCCCACCACACTGCAGTTCGGAGCCTGCAGGCAGAGACACTCTCTAGCTCTGTTTCCATCCGACTCACAAACAAACTTTTGAAATGTCTCATGAGACGCAGCGCAGCGTGGATTAGCATTAATTCCGCCGAGCTGGAGTGACGCTGTGTCAGAAAGCACATCCACAAGAAAAGGGGAAAGTCTTTACGCTACATCATTATTCATTCAGCAAATGTCTTTCTGTCACTATTTATCCCATAATTTCTCTATCGACAAAAAAGTTTTCTACCTCAAGTGAGCATAAAAACTTTTTTTTTGCGATATTGAGGACATTTTTTATCTAAATTTAACATTTCCATCCAGCCGGGCTGATTTTGATGCATCATTATTTGCATAAAAATACTTGGATGGAGAGACAGCTACTGTAATCTGGAGCCTGCAAACAGACAGAGACAGACAAAGAATCTGAACAGGAAGATCTTCGCCCTACACCCAGTCTGGGACTTAGAGACATGAGGTCTGAGACTTGTCAAGCTTATTTTAGGATTTTTTTAGTAAAATCATCTTACTGCACTGGCAGATAATTTTAGCGGTTTCAACAAATGTCACTTTTTTTCAGGATAATGTAACTTGTTTCAGGACATTTACTTGGTAAAAGTGAAATTGTCTTGCTTCTTGTTTCAAGATTTTCTTCATTGTTTTATGATGATTTCTTCAAAGAAGTCATATTGGCATGTATCAAGGGAAATTTATTGAAACCAGCAAGATTATCTGTCAGTGCAGTGAGATAATTTGACTAAAAATATCACAAAATAAGCTTGATAGATCTCTGGAAACAAGTTAAAATCACTGGACAGCTTTTTTTTTTTTTTTTGCAGTGCTTTAGCCTAGAAGTTAGAGAAGCAGGCTTGCGACTGGTAGGTTGTTGGTTTGAATCCTGGCTGGAAAACTCTGAAACTCGGAAAGTGAATGAGGAAACACACAAGGCAGTAAACCTCTAAATGTTTCAGTGGAAAACAAAGAAAGAGATGGAGTCGGTGCAATCTGGAGCTCGAAGACACAGAAAGTTTCAGCAGTAACAGTGACAGAAACAGACTCAAAAATCAAACAATCAAACAGTCTTTTAACAATTTTCTATGTGCATTACCATCACAAAACATGACCTAGTTACAATTTTGAAAAACAGAGATGGGTCTCATGTGCTTGGGAGATAAGAGATAAAAGATGATACAGTCTGACATATTGCGGTTGCACTTCACTCCTGGTTATGTGATCAATCAGAATGAAAGGAACTTGCTCGGCCGCGGTACGTGACGAGAGCAGCAGGAGCCAGAAACAGAAAGACGCTACGTGAGAAAAGTATCCATAAAAAAACACACAGATCAAAGAGAAAACCGCTGCAGCACCACATATTGAATCCTGTTCTATTTGCAGATAACACTGAATCACGCTTTCATGCTATCTGCCCTGTTTCCATCGCCAGACCGCTGCTGGCATCTGGTTTTGAGATAAGAGGGAAGGGCTGAGAGTATTTTCGCATAATTTCTTTAGCTCTAATCTGAGTTTCATCCAGATACGCATCATCAAAAGCAGACAGCCATTTATCCCGCCGCTCACCCACCCATCCATCCATCCATCCATCTAACCAGGCAGTTAGTAAGAAAGAGACAGAGGAGTGAAAAGTGTTCTCTACTGACCTCAAAATTAGACAACGGGACGATATGACTGGGACCGGCTAGTCATGGTGGAAAAATAACATCTTCATTCTATATTTACATTATGTCTGCAACCTTAAAAGGCGCTAAAATACTTTGCCAAAACGCCTGAGAAACGGTTTTAAAGAGAGTGATGTGTAATTCATGGTTCAACTGCTTTTTCATGACCTGTTTTTATCAGTGCTGTCAGAGTACAAAATTTGGATCCTGCTTCATAAAAATGTGGCAGTGAGACAGGTAGAGAGAGAGAGAGAGAGACAGTTAAGAGAGTTAAGAGAGAAAGAGTCCATCCTCTCCTCAACCAACAACATAATCAGGTGAGTCTCTAAGTTTCTATATGGATGGCATCTCACTATGATTAAAGAAGGCTTAGTTCCTTGTCGCGGCCTTCTATCGTCTACTTTAACAATTTTCTACTATACCATACACAGTACTACAGTTGTCATGTGAAAACCTCATAACTCCAACTTTGGTGATTGTCACGTTTTAACGTCAATTGAATTTAATTAACTCCATGCTCCTCTATGTGTTGAGAGAAATTACACAACTTGGTCTTAAGAAACCCTTTCAAAAGCCCCACTGGATAAACTCTAAACTGCATGATGGTCAAGTTGAAAACAAGCCTGTTCCTCTGAGTTTCTGAAAAGTTAACATTTTGGAGATGCGGGGTTTCCACCCGGCAGCGATAATAAGCTAAACAGGAGACATACTGTATATTTGCAGTGGCAGTTGCACATGTTCTCAGGTTTGAATTCAGTGGAAGCACATAATGCACAAGCAACGTGTGTGTATACATGTATACACACACACACACACACACACACACACACACAATCCCCGTTGACCTGCTGCCTGGAAACTTATCAAAAGATCAAAGCAAAGAGAGTGCTGGTGTGAGCGAGGCAGACTGTGTGTGTGTGTGTGTGTGTGTGTGTGTGTGTGTGTGTGTGCAAGACAAGGGCAGAGGCTGTGGTTGGAAAGTTTGCTGTACGCCTGTCGACCGCACAAGCCCCTGTTACTCAGTTAGTATGAAGACCAGACCAGATGACACTACGAGACGACATACAGAGACAGACAAAAGACCAGCACCTGCAATTCATAATGTAGCTTCTCTATTTAACCACAGCCGGACTTGTTTATTATGTCTGCTGCTGTGTTCACACCATCAAAACTATCTACTGATTTAAAGTAATCTAATGCAGGAGCTGCCAACATCAAATCCTGTGGTCCAGTTACTCAAGACATAAAAGTCCTAATTATCCAACTGTCTTTACCACCTAATTATCTTTACCTAAGTCTTACAAATATCACACAAAGCCTTTCTAGGAGGACAGAAGAGGGGAAATGATGATAAAAAGGAAGCAAACTGCTTTGAGGAACAAAAGTATGACCTTAGGCCAGTTTCAATATGTAATATTTTGACATGGATTTTCTTTACATTCGACCAAAATCCTAAATCTGACTCTGTCACACCTGTATCCTGCGACACGCTGATTAATGGCCACTAAATTCATCCAAGCCAGGTTTCTACATAGGCATTCAACCTAATTCAAAAGCATACAGGGCAGGTTCGTCAGATGCTATGTGTTGGTGAATGAGATGCATAACACCTAAAACCACCGGAACATCCCACTGAGCAAGTTGACGTTGATCAGCCATTTATAAAGGCGTCCAGGCTAAAATTAGAGTTTAAAAGTGAAAGTTTAGTAGGTGTCTCCGCCTTCTAGGGGTAGAAGATACAAATAAAGCATTATTTTGTACATACAGACTTCTCCGGTGCATATAATGGATATTTACAGCTGTTCGTGCATTGTTTATCTATGTAATAGTGTATTTGCTGCCTGGTCTGAAACTGTATATAATCTATATATAACCGAAAAGACATGAGAGCTGAAGCAAAGACGTTGAAATCACGTCGGATCCTTCGAACACTGGAACAGTCGAGGATGTAGAAACACATGGCGGCCTCCCACAAGCCCCTCATCACATGGTAACATTCAAAATCCTCCTCCATGCATACGGTGACCTTTTCACAGCGCACTTCCTGATGCATTAACCGGCTTCATACCCAGAGAGGCTTGAGATGTTATGTGTCTCTCTTCCTGGTGGGACTTTATTATGTTAGAGTGGGGTGTGAGGAGTCCCAGTGTTGCACTATAAACCCTCTATGCTTGGTACACACATTCACACTTTGGAGCTGCTGAGAAGCCTCACTGGAGCAGCTAGGGGTTAAGTGCCTTGCTCAAGGGCAACTCAGCAGTAGTTATTACAGAAGGGGAGAGAAGTGTTCATTTGTCATTCACTTTACCCACCCAGATTTACCCAGCCAGTCCAGGTTTTGAACCGGCCACATTCTGGTATATATTAACAAATACTGAATAGTATTTTTAAGTACTTTTTACGATTTGTTTTAGCTTACTTCACTGCCAGATGGGAAGGATTTGCCACATAGGAAAACACCAGTCCCAGAGTTTGAAAATCCCAGAAAAAAAAAAAAAAATTTTTTTGATTTACCTGAGACTACCTGAATGTTCCTTTTGTGGCAAACACCACCCATCTGGTGCTCCCAGCGGATTAAAACAAACACCACAACCTATTCGACAAACTATTTGCCCCAGGTGTGGCTTGCTAACCCAACTCCGCTATGCATTCCCTAACTGAACCAAACAAATAATGCACAAGAATGGCAGCTGCCCCACCTCAGAGAGGAGGCTTCCTGTGTGAAGCGTTCATTACCTTGCGCTCTATGATCTCCGCTGCCAGCCTCTTGGCATGGCGGTAGCTCAGGTTGCCGCCGGGGACTCGGACCACCTCTCTGAACAGGCCCAGCTGGAACTGGACCAGAGCCGGGGAGGAGGGGGTCACTGTTGTCATGGAGACAGTGCCTGAGGGAGAGATAAAGGGTACAGGTAACAGGCATACAGGAATATGGAGGACTGTGATGTACAGATACGTCAGACTGTCTGATGGTTTCTGTCATGAACTGATTGAATATTTGAGGTTCATTCCAAGTGAGATAGCCACAATTTGAAAGAAGCAACACCTGATCTTCCAAAATGATTCTTGGTGTCTCAAATTAAAGCATATTATGAGTTACTATAAAAACCTAGGAGTCATCTTTGCTTACAAAATGAATGTTTGATGATGTTATCATTTGTATTTTTGAAATTTGATGGATTTCAGGAGGCAGAATCCTTCTAAAATGAATATATAGCTTTTTGGAGAGAAGCTCTTCACATTTTTAGCCCAACTCATTATGGATAAGCATCCTAATCATTAGCTATTTTAAAAAACCTTTGGCTAACAACTACCATACTAACATTTTGACTCCATATTTTTGAACAACTTTCTAAAAATTCATATATGACGTTTTAGAATAAAACCCTTTCATGAACTGATGGATCAATCATCATAAGAAGCTAAGTAAAGCAGCTTTAGGCTAGTCAGGCTCCTCCTAACCTACGTACAGAGAAATATCTGAACAGGTTTTCTGAATTGCCGATGGCTGACAAAAGCACTAAACAACATCTGTAACTGATACCTACTTGAATGTGAGCGAGGCACCTTGCTTTCTTCAGTCCCTTCAGGCTTCCACCTCCCAGGCTCGTATCTCACCGATCTGGAGAGCTGACAACTTATCAGTCTAACATCGTCTTTGCCGATTCTTTCTGCGAACTCTGGTGGGTTTGGTTTCCTTTTTTGGGGCTTGGCTGTCAATGACACAGGAAGTCAGAGTGAGCCGAGCAGAGCGACTTACCTCTGTGAAGACCATGACAGAGCAGTGTGTATGGTTAACACCCCCAGCCCTAACTGTAAAGACAGCCTCACACACACACAGACATTCTCTCTCTCTCTCTCTCACACACAATTACATCCAACATTAAGGTAACATTCATAAAGATTAATTTCTGCAGATGTTGATTCAGCTTCAGAGACACTTCACAGCACCTTTTAATCTCTTTAACTCTTCACAAGTTTGCTGACAGTGATGTGGATGAAAATGGACGAGACACAGGATCGGTTTGAAAAGTGGAATTTGTGTTTATTGAACCTTTGATAAAATATACATGAGGTTGGCCCCTTCACAATAAGATCCGTCATACCATCATTAAGGATGCATCCCTCCCACCCGCACAAGGCCCTCATACCCACACCTTTATCATCCATGGCTCCTAGTGGATATACTTATCTCCATAAGCATTTGGACAACAGTCTGCTTTATCATTCCAGCTTCGAATGAAAACGCTCCTGCAACAGCGATTCCACCTTTTCTTTTCCTCCCTACTGTGGCAGAAACGGTCTGTTTTACCACAGATTTACCGAGCGGAAAAAGTGCGCTGCTTTGCAAACATTTATGGAGCTCAGTGTATCAAGCTTCTCAGATGAAGAGTGTTAGGATTAACGTTTTGACCCTCTTCACTATCCTCAATCGTAATGACCCGCAAGGCAAGAGTGACCCAAAATCAGGAAGTCTGAGACGCTCGAGAAACGCCGAGTCAGAGTCCCACAGCTGTCACAGACACTTACAGACGAGGGCTTACATTGTGCCGACCCCGGGGTGACCGACTGGCTGATTAATACAGTGAAGGGTGGACTAGTATTTTGCAGTGTGGTATAGAGAAGCCCCAAGTCTGGAAGAGGAGCGCTAATGCTTCTGGTATGCAAGACCATTTTTTTTATTAGAGACCTTCAAAACAAACTACAAATTAGTGTTGCACTAACTTTGTACACGACTAGACAGTGGTTACGATTGTGTGTGTGTGTGTGCGTGTGTGTGTGTGTGAAAAGGAACCTTCCCATCATTCTTGTGAATGTGTGTGTGAGAGTATGACATACAGCAGACATATAAAGGTCATACACTGATAATTCTGTACATTATTTGCTGCGAACAACACTTAAAGCACTTTTCTCCCCCAGCATCTTTTTCCAGTGTGTTTCCTTTCATGTCTTTCCCGAAACACGGACTCCTTCCTCCCAATCCTCTCTTCCAGTCTTCATCTGACATCAGACATATTAAGGCTTCCTTCATGCTCTTCATTTCTTCAATACAATCCGTAACCTGTGCCACCTCGCACATTCCCCCCCCCAAGCACATACAGCACAATCAGAAGCTGATATAATCGTTAGGACTTTTAAAGTGGACTCAGCAATGTGACTTCACTTCTACACAAAAAGTCAGGGTGCTCATTCAAAGGTGATTTAAAAAACCAAGGGAAACCTCAAATTATTTAGGCATATGGCGAAGGTGTGCATGCACCGACGTTGACAGAATGCCTTTACAGATATTTGCGTTTTCCCGTTTTTTACATCACATTCAGACTGTCTAGAATTTACCTTCCTTGACCATAAAAAGGTTTATGAGCAAGGTTGAGGAAGAGTTACAAACAGAAACGGCTGCATTTTCTAGACAATCTGATCCCAATCCTGAATTCAGAATGTGATGTCAACTTGCTGAGTCCGATTTAAACTTCACATAGTAAGACATGTACATTCTGTGGATAGTTCCCTTGGTATCGGTCTTGTTTTGGCGGAGTTTACACTCCTAGCTTACGAACAAAACAACGCAAAAAAAGAGCATCACCTCAAACCCAGTGTAAATGCCACAATACCCCACCATCAACTTAAAATTCAACATTCAAATGATCAACCATTCAGTTTTCAGTACCTTGAACATAAAAGCTCACTTGAGGTTGGAGCGAAACGCACAACAAACCACAACAAAATCTGCTGAGGACGGTCACTGGTCACATTTTCAGCAAGCATTTGATTAAGACCAATTAAATCCATCTCAGTCAACATAAAAAAAAAGTAACATTGAGGATTGTTTTGCACAGAACAATACAAGTTAAGCAGAAGTAAATCAGGGACAAATAAACAACTTCACAAGAGAGACCTCAACAATGACCTCACACACAGCTGATGCACTGCATCGGCTTTCAACTGATAAAACCATCAAAACAACAATTTGGATGTTTAACCATTTAACCAAATTAGAGTTACCTACACCTTGAACTTCCTACTATAATAGGTCTGATTGTAAACATAAAATTTTTTTAGTACCTCATCCACAGCATTTTTTCTCCAGCATCAGTCAGACTAATAGGTTTTTGACCAATAGGAAGTTTTTCCTCACAAGAAAAATGAATAGTTAGTGGCAGATTTGGGTCAAATAGTACCTGAAAACAAAGATCAGTGTCTGTTTTAACCTCCTTGGAGTATCAGATGGGTGGAGTTTACAGCTTGAGGACAATTTAGAGCGTCGGGTTAAATGATAAAAGTTAGTAAATTTACTTTCAAATATTTTCCTGCGATGGTCCAAACTTTCTGGCCCTCATTGTATTCTTCTCCGCAGCAAACCCCAGCAATGTGATACCAAGACGGTTTATTTGAAAAACTATTTTTTGTTTGTTTTTTGTTTAATCCAGTGAAAACGATCACCCTAGACTGCCTGGTAGGTACCAAGATGGCCGCCAGTGATATGCTGTCAAACTGAAAGTGCATCATAACGGTTTTGGCTGAAACCTCGATGGCCAGACTTTCTATCAGCAGCTTATTCAGAAGGTCGACAGATTTCACGGACTGAGGTACTTAATTTGTCCCACATCAGCGTTTCCAATCTTTTCCCCTTGGGGATGAGATGAACTAAGTGCCTCCATCTGCTTCTTTCAATACTTTCTTTTTTTTTTTCTTCCCTTCCTTCAACCGCTCTTTTCTTCTTTCCTTCCTTGCCAACTTCCTCTCCTTCCCTTCCAGTCTTTTCCATAGTATCTTTCCAGTCATTTTCCCAAATGAGATCCTCTTTAACTCAACAGTGTAAACAAAAACAAAAACAAAATTCAAGTGCCCTATATACAAAGAAAGAAAATATCAAATAATTTAAACCTGTATATACATAAAAAAAAAAATGAGAAGGCAAAAAGTGAGGTTTAACTGGTTAGTGCTATTGTTTTTTGAAAATACCCAAAAGATTGCTTGTTTTTCTCTCTCTCTCTCTCTCTCTTTTACATAACCATTGTACCTGTTTCCACATGGTTAAAATCCAAACGAATCATACCGTTTTAGCATCTGTGATATCCATTCAATGGGTGGTTAGCATTAGCAAGTAGTTCATGCTACTAGTGAAATATACAGTGTGCAACGCTTCTCTCTAAACTGAAACTTGGAGTACATCTAGCCTACCTAAGGTTGAGTGTCTGCACATGAGTGGGTAGATAGAGGATACGAGGATACGGACTCGTCACAATGCGAACATGATGTGCTAGTTTGTTATGGTGATTTGCCTCAAAGACGCCACGAGGAGCGGTCAAGTGCAGACATTCCACTTTCTAGTAAGCAGCATGCCGGTGATGTGTATCTAAATATTCTCTTTTGTGTAACCGTTTAGATCGACGCCAGCGAATTGTACAGCAAAGCAGCAGCTACCGTGTCTTTAGAAGCCATAGCATGACATTAATTATGGTAATGCTTTTTTTTTTTCAGTGTTCTTTAAAAAATATGCTTCGAATGCAAGTGTTTGATCTCGGTCAAGCTTAGGTGTGTTGTTTGATCAAACCAAGCTGCAAACAGCCTCTCCTCATCGGGCCATTCGGTTTCTGCCTAGTCCCGCCTCCCGTCTCCTGTCTAGCCAATCAGGGAGCTGCGTCTTGATAGGTCCACGTTGCTGGCACTTAGTCCCCGGCACTCTGAGAGGCCAGAGTTGGCATCCTGAAAACAGACCAGTAAAGTTAAAACAAAACTCTTTCTTATTTTCACATTGGATAATGCTGTAATAAATATTCTTGGTCTACAGTGATAGGACAGGTGATTGGAAAAGTAAAGCAGTCGTACCTGTGTGGTTTCCTCAGCACTCTTGTTGAGGAAGTTGAGGGAGCTCGCTCTCTTCATTCTGAGGGGCACAATACAATCATTCATGAGCTCAAAACAACAGCAATTAATTATTAGTGACAAGGCTGTGAATAATTGTACATAGCCCTTACAGTCTCAAACGGCTTCACACACTTGCATTTTAACAAAGTAAATGAAAAACGACAACCTCAATGAGAACAAAAAAAACAAACAAAAAAAAACATGAAAACCTCCTTAGGAAAAAATAAATGGAAGAAAACCTTGGGAAGAACCTCAGAGAAAGGGATCCTCCTTCCATTATGGTTACATGTACAGTGAGTGCCAAGAGTGGGCAAACAAAGATTAAATATAACACAATAAAAGATAAAGATGCACTTTATTGATCACCTAGGGGAAATTCGGGAAACACTGGAACATAAACAAAATGCAGAATAAACAGAATATGAACGCTGGAGTCGACATCCAGATCTGGTGTGGGAACAAGTGAGGGGTTTCTAGCCATTAAAGGTGTGTAGAGAATGGCACTTTGCAGCCTTGGCTTTTATCCACTATTAGATTACTTTCATCTTTGTCCCATCTCCATGGTCATTCTATGGTCACAGGGAAGGTGAAAGGGCACTAAGATCCTGACCTCTGCAGTCCTAACTACTGGTTGCTCACCTGAGGTTTGAGCACTAGGAAAGCCCAAAGTAAAAGCCACTGAATCCTGGGTGGGCAAACAGTAAGCACTAGCTTTGGAAACAAGGACAGCTGACTCCTGACCAACAGTATGACCATATGGTTTTGGCTGCAGACACACACACACACACACACACACACACACACATCAGTCTCACCCTGGGTTGCGGGGTTCTTGTGGTCCGCTCCCCTGCAGTTTCTTCACCAGCATCTCACTGCTCCTTCTCAGGGCGTCGCGGATCTTCCCGAAGGACCCGCTGCGGCGCAGAGACCCGTTACCGTCCTGGGGGAAGAACGTAAAACCAAGTCAGCGTTTACTTACCATGATATTAAATATTAAGGGGATTTCCTGTTAAGGCTCGTCAGGCTCAGGAGAAATAAAAAGGTTCCTTCTCATGCTTTTGGTTTAATTACAGCTAAGTTAAATCCTTAACAACCTTTATTACATTACTAATATTACTATTCTATACTATAATATTAATATTCTATGCTATTTCTAATCACAGCCTGTCGATTTACATTATATGATGATTCAAGTAATTATGATTAACTTATTCATACATTAATTATTATTCGTATTCACCAACATTAACCATGAACTGACCCCATTCCACTCAGCCGAGTCGTCGCCCTCGCAGTCGCCCCGCTGCCCCCCCGGCCCGCCGACACCTTCCCTACTCAGTCGTCTGTCGCCCCCTCCGGCCCCCCCGTCCTTCAGCAGCTCCACCACCTTACTCTGGTTAATGGCATCGATACCCTGGGAGAGGAAGAGGCGGGAAACGTTAAGCGGGAGAGGGAGAAGGAGACACACAAACACGCACACAAAGAGACAGAGAAAAACAAAGATGGAGAGAGTGATGAAGACAGACAGAAAGAGAGAGACAAAGACAGGCGGAGGGGAATGGGGGAGGAGGATGGGAAGGGTGTACGATTGAAAAATTACGGCTTTTACACAATGGTTACCACAGCATGTAGGTTTTCTTTAATGTAGTGTACAAACATCAGCTTAGCAACTGATTCATAAATCATTTTGGCATGGTTTATAGGCTAATAAAGCACGGTAGGAATGCCTGTTTAACCAATCAGGTTGCTTAGCTGAACCCATTGCAAAGGGCCCAGACTACTAATCTAACAGCAGTAATTCAACTGGAGCGCTCTGAGTGTTTGTGTAGTACCTGTTTGCGTGTCTTGGTGGCACACTCCTCCAGTGTTTCTGCTGCTTCCAGTTTGCCTTGGCGACGGTACAGCGCTCCCAAGCTTTTAAGGGTGGTGTTCACCGTGGGGCTGCACAAAATCCAGCAGGAGAATGTTACTTTTTATCCATCTTATTCACTAACTGCATGTAACCAAATGCTTTTAGTAACAGGCCTGGATTTCTGAAAAAGCATCTCTGGACTAATTCAATCTTTGCTCCATTCACTTATGAATGAAACAAAGATGAACGTAGCCTCAAGATGCTTTTGGGAAACCCAGCCCAGTGCTATAATAGGGTTAGACCGATATATTGCTTTGCAGAGACTGACCTTTTAATGAAAATTGGATATCGGCCAGTCAATATTGTTCAGCACAATATAATGGAAGTGAGGATATGATTTTACTCGGCAGCATTAGGTGTGGGCAGTCTGTAAAACCTGCAATGAAATCTGCCTCACCTTGCCTTAAGGAGCTGCCAACCCACTTAAATTAATTTTATTAGTGGAGAGTTTTAGTGTCTCATGGTCCAAAAGCTGTATCAGAGGCTTTTCCACCCTGCCAAAAATTTTTTTATTTTTTATTTCATGGTCAAGATATTGAATGCTGCCATAAAATATCGGCTATCGGCAGCTTCAATCCAAAAATGTTGATATGAAAAAACCCATATCGGTCAAACCCTACATGGTTCCACTGATTTTCCAATAACTGACTCACCTGTCCACCTTGCAGGCCTTATACCAACTCCCATACTCTACATATGGGCCGGAGTCCTTACGCTTACCCTGAGAGAGAGAGAGGTGGGGGGGACAGAAAGAGAGAAACAAAAAAGAAAGAGAGCAATTGAGAAAAACATAAAGAGGGTATGAAATATTACCCTATTATAAAGCCTATTAAAAACATTTCCGTAGTCTGCTGCCCTCCATCAGTCTTATTTAGCTCTCCAATCCATTTCTCTAATGGTCTGTCTGCCCGCCAATGACATCAATGGACAAGGGGTCAGTCTAAATAACCAACCTTGCTCTCCTCCCTCTCCTCTGCGTGCATCCAGATTGGCTTGTTGTCATCTGCAAGACAAGGACAAAAGGAAAATCACATTAACTCTTATTCAGATGTACAAGGACGATATAATAAGCGGATAGAAACCCTGAAAAAAGATGCAGCAGGATCACAACAAATGAGGAAAAGAACAGGAAAACGACAATCTCAGAAAAAACAAAATACTAAAAAACTACAATTACATCCCCTAGATTGACCTAGATTTCAAAGCAAGGGTTCACTGTTTATGTAAACCCATGTGATTTGATATTAACACACGGATCCTACTCGCCAAAGTCGTGCCATCCACGCCCATTCCCTGCCGAGGCGGTCTCATGTTGAGCGTGTGAGTACATAAGGGTGTGATGGGCTTAGTGGCGGTGAGCGAGACGTATCGACATTAAGCCGCTTCGCACACTTTTCGATAGCAAGGTTTAATCCTCTGACCTGCTGAGATAACCGAGTGTGACGGGACAGATCAGGGTGTGGCCGAATCAAAATGCCGAATCCCCAAACGCAGATCTGGCAGCATTCGGAGAAACAGGCGGACTAACAACATGGCTCCTGCTCCTTCTCAGATCATAATTTCTTGAGGTTGAAGATTTTGCTTTGCGCTCAACATGATGAATGGTAATTGTGGCTGGGCAGTAAGACTGTCAATCTAAGTTACTCTATAGTTTAAGATTATTCTTCACAACAAATTCCTCAGTTTAATAATATAATATAATGATGATAGAGGTTCTACAACCACATCAACTGTGTGGTTATATGCATATTTTTTTCCGTACTTTTCCAAACTACTTCTTGTACAAGTGACATACTTTGCAAGAGCTGGAAATGATTCATGATTTCCAATGGCTGAAATCATTTTTCATTCATTCATTTCCAGACCCGCATAGGAAACCTGTAACAGAAATCCCCCTTTCTAACCTGAACCTGTACTTGCCGTTGCTGTTCCCGGCACAGTTGCGGCACTGTAGGGGAATCTCCGACCAGGGAGGTTCAGCTATGCTCATTTCAGTTTGGCTCAGCAGTTTCACTGTCGGTTACTTACTGTTGACAGATCCAAACTCTTTCTCATGTGCCCTGGTCAGGATCTCTTTGTACAGAGCCTCGGCATCCTTGAACTTCCCCTGCTTCAGGTAGCATGTGGCCTGAAGGGAAGCAACACGCACAATATTCATAACATTAAATATAAAAACACTTAATGACAGGATAGGATTGAGAATACAAAACAGTAGGAATTAGTGTTGTGAGTGAGTCCAAATAACAAAAAAGGACCAGTCAAATCACCCTATGCATTGGAAGTCAGGGTGTTTCATCAAGTAGAATTTTTAAAGACCTTTTTCATGCTAGGTAGAATGAAATATAAGTCCATTCTCACAACTGAAATGAATGTGAAAATGAAAACAATTGTAGACCTAGCAGAATGCAGGTCTGCCTGACTGGGCTGATTTCTCACTAGACAAACAGCGCACCGTGAAACCTGTTTTTTAAGGCCTCTAACACTGAATTTAAGACCGAAATTGCTTTATTCAACTGCATTCAAGACCACTAGAGGCTGTGAGTTTAGATTATATGATTTACGACATTTTAAGGACCTGCAGACACCCTGTGACTATATCAGATATACAGTATTTGTTCTGTTGTGCCAACTGAATAAGGCATCTTAAATCCCCACCAGGTTGTTCTTGGTCTTGGCCACGTTGGGGTCGTCGGCTCCCAGTTTGGACTCGTAGATCTCCAGCGCCCGTCTGTAGTAGTACTCCACCTCCTCGTACTTGCCCTGGTTCTGACACAGCAGGGCCAGGTTGTTCAGCTGCTTGGCCACGTCCGGGTGGTACTTCCCCAGCACCTGGACATGGCAGGGAGACAAGCGTAGGTGGATGGACGCACTCGTAGACACAAGCAAACACAAAGGAAGACAAACAGAGACGGTGTGTAGCAGTCAACAACCCCCCCCACATACTGTCTAGGATGTATCATATTCTTGTATACATCACTTTTACATTCACGTTTTGAGGTGACAGACACAAACGCACACAAACAAAACTGTTCACCATCTTATAATCTCATAAAAACTAAACTAACATAACAGTCCCTCCATTTCAAGTTCATGACAGTGTGTAAATGCAAAGTTTTACTTCACCCGTTGTGGGTCAAAATGAATAAGCAAGGTTCAAGAGTCTTCTGTGGATTCTTTATTCAGACATGCATGGTTCAGTTCAGTGTTCCAGACAAGCAACAAAGAAGTGACCAAGACAGGAGTTTACGATCCACTTATATAGGTTAAAGTAAACAAAACTATAAATCTTGGCCCATAGCCAAACCTACTTGGCTCAAAACCAACCCACCAGTTCGGACTTTTAACTGCGTGTCCACCTATAGAATCACTCAAAACCACACATAACCATATATAGTGATCATGCATGCATTCAAGCACTGATTACATCATTGTAGTAAGTAGGACAAAAGACACTCCACTTTGCAGGACAAAGGAAAGCAAGAACAGAGTGTACTATTCATATAAAAAAGCACAATATTCATTTTATTTCTTACAAGTGTATCATTTTGTTTTACCTTCTCTCTGATCTCCAGCGCTCTCTTGCAGAGGGGTTCGGCCTCCTTGTACTTGCCCCTCTTGCCGTACAGCACAGCCAGGTTGTTGAGGGTGGCGGCCACAGCGGGGTGGTCCTTCCCCAGCGTCTTCTCTCTGATGGCCAGCGCATCGTTCAGAAGGTGGGCCGCCTCTTTGTACTTGTTCTGGTCCCTGGAGGACAACGCAGAGCCACAGCATTGTATTCAAAATCGGAATCACTGTATTTGATAAGACCCATAAATGTGGTGTACTGAGTGTATGCCTTGCTTGTACACTACCAGTCAAAAGTCTGGACACATGCATTTTTCTTCACATTTTAGAATAATAGTAAAGACATCAAAATTATGAAATAACACAAATGCAATTATGCAGTGACCCAAAAAAGTGTTAACCAAATCAAAACTATCTTATATTTTAGATTCTTTAAAGTAGCCTCCTTTTGCCTTGATGGAAAGGCAAAGGCTTTGGAAAGAAATTCAGACATAGGCATCAACTTCACTATTTATATTTGTCTAAGAAACAAGTTTCAAGCATTTAAGCAGAAGCCTTTAGATCAAAATGGCTTTAAGAGAATGAAAAACATAGAACATTCAATCAGGTGCATCCAAACTTTTGACTGGTAGTGTAGATATTCAAACTTTTCTAAACTCAAGTATCAACAAATCGATTCTTCCCTGATTCCATTTTCCCCGAATGACTATTCTAATTATTTATCTAAACATCCATCTTAGAAAACCCTTACTCCAAGTACTTACTAAGTACCCTTACTAAGTATCGGAGGCTATTTCCTGAGGGTTAGAAAAGAAGGTTTAAGACCAGAAAGTTACAGGGTGAAATCCTCACACTGCCTGGAAAAATCTGGTTTGGGGAATGAAGTGAATGAGAAAGCTCTGCCCTCCCTCAACAACCAACAACAGTACAAGGCTGTGGTAGAGCTCCCAGGTGTGAGTGTGTGTGTGTTTGTAACACTCCTTCCTCCCACATCTACTCCCTCAGGCCACTGCTATGAATAGGAATGCTTTTTTTAGTCAGCTTGCCTGGTTTATCGTTTATAAAACAATCCAACAATCACCTGTACACCAAGGCCAGGATGTTGAGCATGGTGGCTACGTCGGGGTGGTCGTGTCCAGACGTCTTCTCCAGGTCCTCCAGGGCCTGCTTGCACAGGGGCACGGCCACCTCGTACCTGCCCTGGGAGGCGTACTGGATCACCAGGTTGTGCAGGGTCCTGAGGCGGGCTGGGATCTCATATCCTCCCTGCTGGGCCGCCACCTCTCCGCTGGGCTGGGCTGTGGGAGCGGGAGGGGGGGGACAGAGGGTCAAAACTGGTGCTGTATCTTATGGGTGATTAGATACTGAACTGTATAGCAAAATACCTGTAATCAGTGAAAACAATGCAAAATACAGAAGAAAGGGTTTCACTTTGGGAAGCACCTGAGCTGCCTATTGTCCCGCCATAATCACCATGATGCATTAAACATCAGCAGTTACGCTAATGATGGTCATTAATTAAGCTAATTACTGCAAACACAAAAATATTTAGCAGATATTTCTATGTGAGCGTACTTGTCTTCACATAACACATGGATGGTATTAATATGAACTGTGTAACTTAAAGCATCAAGAAGTTAAAGTAGTTTTTAAAAAATCAGTTTTTCCTCATTAATAAGCAAATTTATACAGCAAGTTGCTCCAAAATGTAAAAAGATCATCTGCATGGTGGTGGGGCATCAAAGGAACAGCTGCTCACACACTATTAAAACAAATAATGAAACTTTAACAGGTTTTAAATACACCTTTACAGACTGGATCATCTCTATTTAAAAGATACAAATCATAAACTTTTTGATGATAAAATGTTTTTCCAAAATGAGTCTATAGCCATGTGGAAATGCACTATTCAATTCATAAACATTTACCAATACACAGGCTGTTACAATACTTTGTGCCATAAACCAGGAGTGAGCATTCATATACTGTAGAAGCCCAATTCAGATGTCAAAAGAATGATGTACTACCTAACAAATGATGACTATAACAGAATAGGAGTTATTTTGCTTGCTTTGCTGTAAAGTATATTTTGACATCTTCTGGCTAAGTGCACAGTTGACTTTACAAGTGAACACAGAGGAAGCCAAGAGACAAGACTTCAGAGGAAGAGTTATAGGTATTTAGTCATCAATAATTGAAGAGACAAGGAAGTCTCAGTCTAGCACTTACTGTATGGCTAATGGCTGGGAAAGCTGTACAAGATTTTTGCCTGAAGTATGATTTCACTGTTTAGACTGGATAATCCATTTATAAGCCGGAGCTGCTGTTTAGACAGTGAATAGGAGTTTTTCATTATATCCCTTTTGATGGAGGGATAAATACTATAGCGCTGATACTTATAAAGGGAACTACTTGTACTAAACTACTTGTAGTGTACTTAGTTCTGTAGCTATTGCGTAACTGAAAAGCATGACATGTTAGGTTGTTGTTATGACATTTGACATTCCATAGGGAACAGAAAAGCCTGCTATCTTAAAAAGAAAACAACGAATAGTGAAAACAGTTTGACTGTCTGTACAGCTTGACATGGTCAAATTCTGTTTCTGTTTCAGATTCTTGAGGTTTGACTGTGAGGCACGCTGTCCGGCATATTTTTGGGAAATACCACATGGAAAAAACTGCTTTGAGTTTGTTTATGTGTGGTGCATTTGGAGACACACAAATGCTTCAACAACACATCTGTCGATGATTATAGAGAATGTATAATAAGCCACATTAACTCCACAATATCTGAGGTCCAAACATTAATTATCTACCACATTTTTCTCTCATACACATACATAATATCAAATTCTGTCTCTGAAAATAGGGGAAATGGTATCTGGGCGTCCTCAAGGCCTCCAATTTAACCTCAAAATTGGTTTGTGGCTCGATAAAACACACATACACACACAACACACACACGGATGCACAAGTACACTCTGATCTCATATCTTAAAATAATTGTATGTCCTTTCTTTTTGCACCGTTTGCATCTGTGTTTATGTCTTTGTTGCTCTGTAAGCTCTCTGATGAACCTGTATTGTTAAGAGCGCTTTATCAATAAATCTGACTTGGCTCATGCTTGGTCATCATCATTGAGGAAAAGGTCAACCATGCTGAATAACCATTTATCTACCCCACAAAGGTTAGGCATCTTGTAGGGCTGCAACTAACGATTGTTTTCATTATTGATTAATCTATGGATTATTTTTTAGATTAACTGATTAATCATTTAGCCTATAAAATGTCAAAAATAATGAGAAATGCTCATCACAAGTTACCTGAGCCCAAAGTGAGGTCTTTAAATTGCTTACTTAGTCTGACCAGCAGCCAAAAAAAACCAAATTATTAATTTTAGAATGACATGAGCAGAGAAGAGCAGCAAATCTTAGCATTTGTGAAGCTATAACCAGTAAATGTTTGGTATTTTTACTTGACAAATGACTAAAACGATTAATCGATTATCAAAATTATAATCTATTAATTTTCTGTTGATTGAATTAAATCGACTAAATTGTTTCAGCACTAGTATCTTGTCCCGTTAACTGGGATGTTTGTGTATAAAACCGATGCTCTTTGTGCTGACTTTCTGTTGAGCTCACATTCACTGCTGCACTGAGGTTTGTTATGTGTTGTAAATGTCAGAGCAATTTTTCATTTGTCCATAAAATGAATTGCACCGGTGTGTGGCTGTGCAGCAGTAAAAGGAACCTTAAGGAAAGTTAAGAATCACTCCAGCTGGGTTTAATTAATACGCACTCATACACAGAGAGAGGATAAGAGAGAAACTGTACCAGTCAACACAGAATAATAGCAGATAGGCCTGTATACATGCTGCCACCTATAGGTTAAGACAGCACCTTCCATCCCTCTAAAACACACACACTGTAAAGTCTGTGTGTGTATCTAGCATCTTCTTGGGGTCTCCCAAAGCATAATTTAGGCCTGACCTGAAGTCTAATGATTCCCGCTGAGGTTATACCTGGTCCTTGGTCATCATCGTTGGGGAACAAGTCATCCAAACTGTCCTTTGAAGTCTCCCCTCCTCCGCCGCCGGAGCTCTGGCTCTTCTCCTCCGAGGGCGAGACGTCGTCGTCGAACTTCTTGATCTGGTTCATGAACTCCAGGTGCTTCTTCTCCTCCTCCAGCTGGGCGACGCTCTGCTCGCTGCGCTGCAGCTTGTGCTGGGTTCCCGCCAGCTCGTCCCGCAGCCACTGGTTCTCCTGGCAGAGCCGGCGGACCTGAGCCCGCAGCTTCTGCTTCTCCGACTCCACGGCGCTCAGGTGGCTCGACAGGGCGATGATCACCTGGGGAAGAGGGGAGGGGAGAACACAACCGCAGTTAGAAATGCATTTACATTTAAAGATGTGACACCTACTCTCACTAAATCACTGCTGGTGTGAAAAACTATTAACTGTGTTATTAGTTCATTTGAGACCTCTGCTAACATGCGCACATTTTTGAGGATGTGATCAGCTGCACTTGTGAAACTTTGAGACGTTAACATCAGGAAACCCAAATGGAAAGTGTGCATCCTATTTTCTTCCATATCCACTTGTTTACTCCAACAAACAATCAATGCGGTTGGCAAACTAATAAATGACGTTTCGCCCCAAATGGATACAGCCTATTTTGGAATGAAACCGAACTCTTAAAATTCCATTATTTTAAGATTTGCCTTTTCCACTGTAACTTGAGGAGAGCCACATTTGCCCTTCCATTTCTATAGTTAGACATTGATCTGTATTGTGACTAACAATACAGGCCTTTGCATTTATGTAACCACCAATGATTCTAGTATGTTCTCTCTATCTTATTAAAACATGGGTTTTAATATACCATGTATACCATTGCCTGCCTTGTTGTACAACTGTACATTAACTTTTTATCCGCTGACGCTCTTATCCACAGCGAGAGGATCGCTGGTATATGAATAGATATATATAAAAGGTATATGACTGTTAATGGACACATATTAGCTCTTACAGGGATCGAACCTGTGACCTTCTGATTACAGGACAGTCTCTGTAACCACTAGGCCAACCATTTCGCAAAATTACTAACAAGGGTAAGCTTGCGTCAACATATGCATCCTCAGCATGACTCATCAGGTATGTGATTAGGATTACAACAAGAAGGAATAAAGCAGAACAGACACAAAGACACAAATCCTGAGACAGCCTTCATCCCCCATCATCCCTTTTAGCCTGAGACTCTGGATTCATCCATTGAAGGATGCCAAATTATAAGATTAGCTTCCCTTATTTATCATCGCTCAGAAGTTAATATTAACTTCACCTCACTCCAACCTCATCGCCAAAGCACTTGTATAGTTGTTTCCTTCCTAGGGCTCCGCCTGTCCTAAACAGTCAGAATTTGTGTCTCAGTCTTGTTTTTCAAGTTTGTTTGCATCCTTTAATTGAGTCCTTTAAATTTAGGATAAATAAAGTTGTACTGAATTGAATTGATAGCAAGTACTATGTTTCACAGATCTAGGCTTCTGACTGGTGTTTTTGTGATGATTTAATATAAAATACCATATGACATAAAACGCATAAAAAGATTATGCAAGACTGTTTTTACTGTACACAGATTCACCTTAGAGCACAAAACATCATTCACTGAAGATCTCCAGTGGAAAACTGATAAATAGATAGATAGATAGATCGCTCTTTATCAGACCACACCAGCCTGTACAATATCAGTTTAGAAATCCCTCTCTCCACCGTACCTGTGCCTCTCCCAGGCCGAGCTCGATGGCCTCCATGCTCTTGCGGAGCAGGCCCGACTTCTCCTGGGCGACGGGCGGCTGGGTGCAGTCCAGCAGCGAGGTGAGGAGCTGGGCGTGCTCGCCGCGCAGCGTCTCCAGGCCCTGCATGACGGCCTTGGTGTTGAGGACGATCTCATCCTGGCTCAGTCGCTCCAGGGCTTCTTCACGCGGATACACCATGGTGGACATTGCCTGGCTTCATACACACTTGGGGGGAGAGGAGGGGGAGAGGTTAGGAAAAGAGGCAGGAGGGAGGATTTTTTTTTCCCCCGTAACCTTTATTTATCAAGGGAAGTTGTTTTTGCTGAGCATGCATGATCTTTTTCCAGCACCGTCCTGCTCGACATTCATACAATTTACATGCAGTCACACATGGGAGCTGCATAAGGCAAAATGAGAGAGGAAAGATGATAGGAAAGGAGGAAAGGAGGAAAGGAGGAGAGGAGTGAATAGAGAATTGAGCATAGGAGACATGAAGATGAGGAAACAAAGAGGCAGTGGATGAGGAGAAGGACAAAAAGGAAAGGAAGAGGGAGACGAGGGGTAAAGAGAAGAGGAGACCAGAAGGGGACAGAGAGAAAATATGCAAATATAATTCTTACAGGTTTCATTATGATAGTATTCATGAAATACCACCCTATCAAAGTCAAGACATTAAAACCCAATTATTTAAATAAAAACCCCTCCAAGGCAGCATTCACATCCAGTATTCCCCAGCTCAGTGTGCTTCAGTGAGACAGTTTCATTATCCACATGGGCACACATGAGAAATGCCTTGCCATGCACACAAAGGCACTAAAAACAATCTTACTGAAAGGCACAAAATTGAAAACATTGGCTACAGGACTGAGTTAATGTTCCTTACATGCTTGCTGGCAAGTGATACAACATTATGCCTTTGTGTGAAAACTAAAACCTTAGATACAACAACACAAAATCTGACCTTTACTACATGTAGGCTATTACTGACATGATTTATTATTCATTCATCCATAAATCTATCACCCGGCTTGACTTTCTTTCAGTTTTAGTTTAGTAAATATAATTACATACACAGATGGAGGATAGGGACTATAATGTAGGATATTAAATAGGTATAAAACCTGTGTGGCTAGTTGTGAACAGAATGCTATGTTATTTCTGCAAAATAGGTTTCACTCAGGTCTCTGCTTTATCTTCTTCTTTCTCTACAGTTACAGGATAATGGCCAAATAATGTTTTAGTCATTGCGTGACGTGCTCCTTGGATGGGAGTGAGGTCAGTAGGAGAGAGATAAGAGGAAATATACACGTAAGAGAAGTGTGTGTGAGAGTATGTACAAACAAAGACCATTTACATGACTCAAAGAGAAATCCTCCTAGCTTGACACTGAAGGAGCGACTACTAGTCACCAATAAAAACAATTAAAATCATTAAAATTAAACTGACATCACTATCCTCCCCATCATCAACAGCTGCAGGTGAATTTCACTCTCAGGCTCAGTGAATACTGCAGACCAATTTTTAGGAAGCCCAATGGATTTGGGGGTCCAAAAGAAGGCCAACAAGCCATTTTAAATATAATTGTAAATACCATTTCCTTGCATTTGACTTTGTTGCAACACTTATACAGAAAGTGGGTGTAAGAAAAGTCATGGCAGGACATTTTGACAGCTGCGATATTTCAATTCCAAAATGCAAAATAGCTGACTATGGCTTGGCCTTTCTAGTGTTAACCATTAATGTGTTAACCAGGTGACCCCACTGAGATTACACATCTCTTTTTCAAGAAGAGAGATCCGGCCTTATCAATGCAGCCACCTTTCATCCATTGTGAGAGGCCCAATATTGACCAGCTGTAAATGAAACCATTGCAGCAGCAGGAGCACACAGGAGCCAATTGTGCAACATCGTGACTTTCTCCTCTCCTGCTTTGATCGTGGAGGCGCACCTGTTCTCCATCCCCCGCTGGCTCCCACCCTCTCTCTCTCCCTCTCTGTCTGTCTATCTCTCTCTCTCACTCACCCCCCCCCCCCCCCCCCCCCCCCCCCCTCCTCTCCCCTCCCATCCGCCCCATCCATTGACTGCAATGCACCAATATGAACGCTTCCCTAAAGTGCATCGTTTCCAAACGCAGAGGGGAAGCTAGGAAATGTCAAAAAGGGGCCTCGGGAAATTAATGCCATCACCAATCCATCCATCTTTTAGTGGGGTCATTTAGGCCACATAAACCATGCAATGCACGCGCTGAATAGCCGAGGCCTGTGCGCGAGAGGAGGAGGTAACGCTAGGCTTGGCAAAGGATCAATCAAGGTGACCGATAGTGGCGAGCATTGTTCAGTGGAGACAAAGGTCTTTTACAGATTCGCCTCATTTTTCAAATTTCTATGAGATAATTGTTAACACACAGGAAAAAATGCTGTTTTGTTGGTGTAAAAAAATGGTTCCGACATGTAAACAGTGTTTGTAAACAGTGCAGGCCCGAGCCCAAAGATGCAACAGCCTTATACAACGGTTGATAAAGAATGATGCGCAATAGGCGACTATAACGGATAAACAGATATGGATATGATGGAGCAAATTAAGACGCAACGTTTCATAACTAGCTCCACTGGTGACACATTTTACGGACCTTACCTAAGAGGTACATTTGACAGCTTGCTAAAAATATGCCAACACATCATCACATTACACATCAATGCCCCCTTCATATAACCGCCACGTCATGCCGATATAACCCTTCTCCATCCGCATTACCTTCATCGAAGACGCTTTAGGCTTTCTCCCATTGACAAGTGCGATGCTTTCTGTCCCTCGAACAAAGCAGGACAATGTTGTGATGCTCTAGACCAGCGTCAAGCTAGCCGAAGTAAAACATACCACTTCCGGTTGTAGCTTTCAAAATAAAAGCCTCCTTTGCTTTGAGTGATGCAAAGCACCAAACTGAAAATTTAGAATACGTGTAAGGAGGAATTTGTAGTAGATGAAAATACGGTCTTTTTGTCTCCAAAAAGTCATTTTCAGGACACATTCATTGCCACAGGCCTATACCAGGCTGCTGCCCCAAAGCAATGAATGATGTCAACGTAAACGTCAGTCAAATTAGCTGTGGTCCTTCAGTCCAACGCACTCAAAATGACAACCTTATAATGTATCATATCAAGGGCATAAAATGTTGGAGGTATAGACAGCCAAAAGCCGTATTTTATTTACCTTTCTTGTCCGTTATCTTCACCGTCGTTTCACTGATGAAATCCCAAGCTTGGCACGTTATCGGACCAGCACACGGTGCACCAAAATAGCTCACACACCACTAAGTTTAATACGATTATAATCACAGCAGATGTCCTAACACCTCACTTTTAGACAACGTTACTTCCTTGGCAACCTCCTACCGTCGTTAGCGATACATTGTTCGCCTCACCTTTGCTAACTTGACGATGGGGGACGACAGGAGTTGCTCCTTACCAAATAAATATTAACACATAGATGACTCCAGATACTGCAGTGTGGGCCGTTACCGAACGGCCATCCCCAGGAAAAGTTATTGTGCGTGAAACGGCGGGGCTGCCGTGGTCTCGGTGTCGGTATCAAATGTGCTCAAAGTAGGCTGTGACAGCTGAGACCCGAAAAATGGCTGTTGGCCGAATTTCTCCCAGAATCCACAGCCAAAGATGAAGTTAAATCAAGATGGAGATAGTTCCCATCCTCTTGTTCGCTTGACCGGAATAGCGTAGGGGCGGGAAATCATCTCGCACATGCGTACAAACTATCTTAAGTCAGAACATAAAGACCAGTCTGTTAGCCGGATAGATATACAAGGCAAGAACCTTCATGAATGTTGATTACTCACATAGGATATTGCCATGCTATGCATGCGTGGAACAGAGCACCTGCTAAACAAAATTGTTTTTTGCCAATTTAAAGGGATAAAGTCTACTAGCCTATAACTATATAAGGTTAGTCAAATAATTAGTACGCAGCACACACCAGAATTGCTTAGATTGACACTTTTATTGATTGGCTACATAATGAAAAACAAGGAGTGAATGACGTAGTTGGTTTTTGTAAACTACAATTATTGCGTCAACTTTACTCGAGTCCCAGGTCAGTCCCAAGTCTTGAGACACAAGTCTCAAGTCAAGTCTTAAGTCTAAATGTTGATTACCAAGTCAAATCAAGTCTAGTCCATGTTGTTAATGTCAAGTCTCAAGCAAGTCAAGTCCAAGTCTAAATGTAAATTAACAAATCAAGTCCAAGTCTAAATGTAAATTATCAAATCAAGTCTAAGTCAAATCCATGTTGTTAATGTCAAGTCTCAAGTCTAAATGTAGAACACCAAGTCAAGTCAGAGCAAATCAAGAGTCCAGTATCAATTTAATATCTTAAAGAAAACGAAATATCTGGGACTTTTCAATGCAATATGGTTTTAATAGGATAAAAACTTGGTAAGAGCATCATGAGTTTGATTTCTATAATCAGTTTCAACTTCAATAAATTAAATCATTCCATACAAATTCAGAAAACTTCTGCTGGAACAAATCTCATCACTTTCAATCTGAGTCATTTACACAAACACAAGATCTCAAGTCAAGACTTTAGAAACCTTTTCAAGTCATCAGAGTACAAGTCAAAGTCAAGTCCTAAGTCACCAGAACCCAAGTCAAGTCAAGTCTCAAGTCTTCTCTTCATGCATCAAGTCTCAAGCAATTACAATAGTGACTTGAGTCTGACTCGAGTCCAAGTCATTTGGCTCCAGTCCCCACAACACTATCAGCATAGTTTAAGATGATCCAGCTAAAAAAAAAGCGGTCTACTCTGCCTAACGGGATTTTAACGGAAGTAGAGAGGAGTGAACGCTCTTGCTTCGCCTTTATACTCTCTGCTGTGACGTCAGCAGCAGCCTCTAACCAAAGAGACAGAGGGAAGAGAGGGGGCAACAGGCAGGACAGTGGGCCGCTGTGAGGAATGTATAGGGTACTGTACCACTGACCTATTTCCCCAATAATGTAAACAATTTTCTGTGTCAGTTATTCAAATACATTTCTTGCCGACAGACTCCAATATTATGTCTTTTAACCAGTTTGTCCCATTGAAAAATCACTATAATATTCCTATAATTTCTGCAGGGAACCATAGTGTATCAATGGTAAGTCTAAGCTTATCCTACTGTATGGTGTGTTTTTTTCATCTCCAGTGTTTTGTTTTTGTTTTGATTTTTTTGACCTGGATGATAATTCAAAGCTTTGCTGTGATATTAGTATAGTTTCTTTCAAATTTTTATTATAGGTTTAGTATATAGTTCTTTTTCATAAGGGTTATTCCTGTGGTATTTGCCTGTTTTATTCCTCTTTCCAACCCTGTTTTTATTTCATGTCTGAGATATTTATTTTTGTTCATCTTATTCATTTGAAAAGTGCCCAGAAATACAGTTTGCTATTACTTCTATCTTATTATCAGCATTTAGGTTAGCCTATAATAATAATAACCTTATAATAATAACTTTATTTGTATAGCCCTTTTCAATACAGGTAACAATGTGCTTCACAACATAAAAAAACCCAAAACAACAGTTACAGGGTTAGAATGATTAACCAATATCGGTTTGTAGGCTATAAGACCAAACAACATATTTCCTGTATTTCAAAAGCAAGAGACACAGAACTACAAATCAGGAATATTTTATTTTAAAAAACAAACAAAACAATGAACATTTCCACTTTTCATCCCACATCTGTTTGATTGACAAACGTAATCATGAAAAAGCAGTACTACAAAACATGTCAAATAAAAAACAAACAAAAAAACCCGAAACAAACCAAAAAAACAATAACTAGAACACAGTATAACAAGTACTATTCTGATATGTACAAGCGTTATAGTTTATTATAATTAATTATCATTATAGGCAAAAGGCAAAGAAGCTGAAGACTGCTGCTGAAGAAAACAATGGCAATGTGCAAAATACTCTCCACAAGTCCACAAGCTCGGGACGCCCCGCTCCGAGCAGGGCAGCATCAGGCGGAAATCTAATGCTCCTCGTTATGCAAAACACTTTCCTATGAGGACAGACTGCAGATTTACAAGCTGTGAGGGAATAATCTTTTCAGATATGGGTTACAATTTGAAAACTAAGCTTGTGGAAACCTGGTGAAGAAGACTCTCTCTCTCTCTCTCTCTCTTTTGTCAGAAGGAAATGTAGGCAAGAGAAAAAGACACTGCTGATCATTTGAAGGAGGTTATTGATCGACCACACAGTTCCTAATCTCCACTAGTTCAAAAAGGGACCAATCGTTTACACCGTCACAAGCACAGGTCGACACAGGTACAGAGGTACAGAGGTACAGAGGTACAGGTAAAACACACAGGAACCAGTTCAAGACTTGACATGTAGAACAACCAGTGTATTGAAAAGAGAAGGTATAGGAAAAAAAGAGGGATGGGGTTGAGAAAGACGAGGAGAACAGAAACATAGCAAAGGATCCTGTTTTGAAATGAAGACTTTGGGACAAGGATCATTTTGTTGTCGTCGTGTTTTCAGCTATCACCCCCCCCCCCCCCCAAAAAAAAAAACCCAACATAAACACACAACATCTATATTTCTCACACCCTTGTCTTCAAATTTTTTTTGTACATGTTAGTTTTGGCAGTGATTTCTTTTTCATGCCTCTCTTTCTTTCAGTGGAATATTTCCGATCCCCCGTTTTGAGGCATCAGCTCCAACAGTGTCTGTCACATTATAGAAATTGAAGAAAACTTTTGGATCACATCACTACAATAATTCTGTCTAATAAGGCTACAAGGCAAAGAGCATTTTGAGCAAGGACTACACTTCTCCAAGTCAGTAAAGGTTTCTTCTAACAACAGATAGTCGTCAGTTCTCCATGGTTAAAAGTTCAAAATGGAGATAAAATATGAAGGGTTTCATTCCAAAACTGCAACATACATTTGGGGAAAAGATTTTTGCGTCCTGAAATTGATCAGTCAATATTCATAAACACTGAAGATTGTCAAAAACAGAATTATTTTGTAAGCAAACGTCTTAAGATAACTGGTAAATTTCATAGTAATTGACAATGTGCTTTATTTTCATGCCAACAATCATTTTGGAGTTAGTTATCTCATTTTGGAATGAAACTCTTTGTATTTTCAGCTTGGATCAAGCAGCCTTTACTTCAACCTGCAGCACACCAGCGCCCTCTGTTCTTAAGTTACAATAAAACCCCATACAACCATGTTGTACAATGTTAGTTTAGGAGCTGTGATCGGAGGTCAAGCCATCTGTCAGTCTGTGTGTCTGTGGAGGCCTCGGCTGCTCGTCCGCAACACGAGAGACAAGACCTGCAGCTTTGGGGAGAGCTGCGTTCAAGAGACACACTGACTTGGCTATTTTATTTGGTTACACAGAAAGGTTGTACAGTCTCCAAGCTCACTGTCTGTACCCTGTTCACGCAGCTTTGAGAGTGATCACTGATTGATTAAAGTAGATTAAAGCAGTGGAACATTACATTTGTAGAACTTGAGGAGAATAAACTGTCTCTTTTGCAGTAACAGCCAATTAAACGTAATTTCCCAACAGACAGCGGGCAAATATTAAATACAAATCAATTAAATTAGATATTGTGACTCATTTTTCTTCTTCAGAGGATAAAAGTTTCTCTTAAAATCAGCTGTTCACAAAGATGCAAGATTGCACCCGTAGGCTAAATTCAATACATTCAAATATTTTGGAACTCTTTAAATCACTTTTTACTGATTTGAATGTTCTTCTTATTCTGGACGTCCAGGCTCTTAACATGACAGTACATCAGAGAGTGAATAAACAAATGGGTCCCCTTGAAACCCCCCACCCCCCCACTGCAAACCCTTGTGTAACAGGCGTCCCAACAGAAAGTGGGTCAGATTTGAGACAAACTGCTGACATCACAACTGTAACACTGTAACATCTACACAGAGGAAAAACCTCCTGATCTAATTTGAAACAAACAAAAAAAGACAGTCTAACAGCATAAATCAAGACGTTGGCATTAATACTATAAAATTATTTTCCTAATACTTCACTCTGAAGAGATGGAGAGTGTTACTATGTAGGTGACACAAGGCGGGTTAGCTTTCACTCTCAATTTAAAACATCAACAGCTACTTACACATATATGTTTATTATAATGCACTATTGCAGATACATTCTTCCATTTGCGCCCAAGTTGAATTTCAATCGAATTCTTTGGATAAAACTGAATTTAACTTCTTCTGTCATCAGTGTTCGCTCTGTTGGAAGTAAAATGCAATCGCCTTGTGCCCGGCTACACAGTAAACATTAACGACCGCTGCGGATTTCGCAGCCCTAATCTGACATTGATGATATTGATAATGACCACATCATCAACACACACTGCCTACACACACACACACACACACACACACACACACACGCACAAACCAATTGCATGCCCTCTGTCACGTGGTAGAAAAAGAGGAAAACTGTTTCTCGTATATTTAGGTATTTTTGATTTTTTTTTTTTTTTTTAAGTTTCCGACCACAGTACATGTAATTAACCACATACACGCACACTTGGTACCAGTTACTGTACACTCACTAATCACCTCACAACATCCTAGATAAAGTACGTAGCAGACCGGCGCCAAAATACTCACTGAAATCAATCCAAATACTTTTTTTTTTTTTTTTTTTGTCCCGGCAAAACGGAGGCATTTAAATAGTCTGCGGAGAAATGGAAATGTCCAAAGTAAAGAAGAGTAACCTGATGAATTTCAATTATTTTGACCCAAGTCTGCCGCTGTTGTCGTTGAAGAGAAAGCTGCCAGTCTGTTGCCAATTAAAAAGGTGGGTGGTGGTAGTGGTGGGTGGTGGGGGGGTGGGGGGGGGGCAACTGGCATTCGACATTGTGCTTTATTGCGGGGCGAGTCCCACTCGTGCGGTATAGATACACATGGAGAGGCGGGGCTTACGCGGGAAAAAAAAAAAAACACTAGCAGAGTAAACACGCGTCCTGTTTTGTCGATTCTCATCCAAGCCACTGATTTTTTTCGGCTGTCAGTGAACCAAATCTAAATATATCTTTTTGTATTTTTGGCTTTCATCACGATGCTAGTCATGACGACCGTTGCATATTCGGTTGTCAACAGACTGTGAAGACGGTAAAAACGAATGAACTTTGCTATCGAGTTAGCTGTACCCCGCAAACGCCCAGATGGTCCATGTGTATTTATAAGTGCATAGCAAATAAGACGAGAAAGAAAACTGCAACTTAGCCCCCTGTCCTGAAATCCTACAATTCTTCACAAAAATGTATATTATGCATCACACATCCACAAAAACAGCGTTAAAGGGAAGGCTGTAGTCGGTTTTAACTAAAGCGTAGTTATACGACACTTCCCCTTTAATATCCGTGTGGTTCTCTTTTCACGTGTCATTCGACAGCCAAATGACTTACAGAAAAATATTTAAGACTATTAAATGGAAGCCCTTAAAATAATAAAAAAAAAGGGTCAGTGGACGGATGGGCGCGTTTCGAAGGGCGTCGGCTAATCTATTCTGTCGCTCTAAGAGGAAAAAGTCATCTGCTGTTTGTATGCGTTTCATGCTTAGCCTTTGATTTGACTGTATTCTGTGAGCAGAGGAGAGCAGTGCGAAGGTTTTTCTTTGTGTTTTCACTGGTTCATGCAAACACCGAAGCCCTGTTGAGTTACTGTTTCCGGCACGTGTGTGGTGTATTTTGTTAGTTCAGAGCATGCATGTGTGGATCAGGTCTTATAGCACTGGGCAGGTTAGAGGTGAGAGGCTTTCAGGGGTTTTATCGAAGGTCAGGGGTCAAGTGTTCGGGGTCAGAGTTTAGGGCTGTAAATCTGTGAGCTGTTGCATGCTATTGCGTTTCATAGAATGGAAAGGTAAATGGCAGTTAGCTAATAAACTTGTGCTGTGAGCCCCTGGTAAACACACACATACAGTACATTCGCGTGTGCATGCACACTCGCCACACACACACACACACGCACAAGCACACAAACACACACACTGAAAGGGGCGTTAAAGTGACTAGTAATAGCGCTGCACCCCAACACCTCCCTCCCTCCCTCCCTCCCTAAAGAGAAATAAGACTACTGTGGCAAAAATAAAAGAAAGAAGAAGAAGAAACAAAGACCAGCCGCTCCACAGCTTCTCTCAGCGGTCGGGCCGGTCTGTGTGCGCGGGTGTGACAGGGTCGGGCGGGTCGAGGCGGAGGAGGGTCGGAGGTCGAGTCGGGGCGAGAGGCGGAGGCGGGCGCTGACCCCTAGGAGGGGGGCTTGCTGTAGCCAAAAAGTCCGACAGGTAGGTATTTGACGTGAGTGGGCCACTGGGCGGCCAGCTGGAAGAACTTGACGTCGTTCCACTCCACTCCGTCTATGGACACTGCAGGGAAACACAGGATCAGAGCCTCAGACTCACTTCTGTCTTTAAATCAAAACTAAAAGACTCATCTTTTCCTCTCTGCATTCCCCTAGCGTGCTGGTTTGTTCTTACTATCTGCTTTTCCTTTTAAACTTGGGTCCCGACTCTAATTGTATTCAATTTATTTTAGTATAATAGCCTATCATGTAACGATCGTCTTCTCCTTCTACTCTTAATTAAAAAAAAAGAAGAAATAAAAACTCTCTGACTCTACAAATGCTACTTATTCCTATTTAAAGGCTTAGCTGATGAAAACTGTGATATATAATACAGTTGGTTTGACTACTGTTGAAAAAATGCACTTATTGATAGTCACTTTGGACAAAAGCGTCGGCTAAATGACGTACTGTAATGTAGTATAAGCTTAGAATTGCATGATTGTTGTTTTACTGATCCGTTTTAATATGATTGTACATTGATTTTATCTCCTGTGAAGCACCTTGAGATTTCATTGTATTTTAAAGTGTGCTCTATAAATAAAATTAATTATTATTATTATTAAGTAGGGAAATGCAGATGAGACACAAAAACACTGAACTGGATAGCAGAACTAAAGGAAAACAAAACTCACAGAGGAGGGAAAATGGCGTAATAAAACGCATAAATCACAAGTAAGACAAATAATAAAATATATTATCATTATGCAGGTTCCCAGGTTCAGGTTACCTTTCAGGATGGTCTGCTGCTGCTTGGCAGAGCAGATGAGACGGCTGATGCCCTCAATGACCTGACTCTTAGAGTCCACATCCTTCTCCTTGGGCTTCTTCCCCAGGAAGATGGTGGGGACTGGAGAGAGAGAGAGAGAGAGAGAGAAAAAAAGAGAGAGAGGGTGAGAGAGAGAGAGAGAGAGAGAGAGAGAGAGAGAGAGAGAGAGAGAGGATGAGAGCGAGACAGAGAGAGAGAGAGAGAGAGAGAGAAGGGGGAGGGGGAGGGAGAGAGAGAGAGAGAGAGAGAGAGGGAGAGAGAGAGAGGAAGGGAGAGAGAGAGAGAGAGAGAGAGAGGGAGGGAGGGAGAAAGGGGGAGAGAGAAAAAGAGAGAGGGAGAGAGAGGGGAGGGAGTGAGAGAGAGAGGGAGAGAGGGGAGAAGGAGAAAGAGAGAGATAGAGAGGTAGGGAGGTAGGAAGGGAGGGACACAGAGATGGAGAGAGAGAGAGAGAGAGAGAGAGAGAGAGAGAGAGGGAGAGAGGGGGAGAGAGAGAGAGAGAGAGAGAAAGGGAGAGAGAGGGAGAGAGAGAGGTAGGGAGGGAGAGAGAGGGAGAGAGGGGGAGAGAGAGAGAGAGAGAAAGGGAGAGAGAGGGAGGGAGAGGTAGGGAGGGAGAGAGAGGGAGAGAAAGAGAGAGAGAGAGAGAGCAGTCTTTTTATATGGTGACTCGCTCACATTTTGGGTCCCGACCCATACTGCAAGAATCACTGCCCTAAATGATCTTCTGCACATGAAAATATAAATCCCATCCCATGTGGTCTTTTCCCCTCCCCTCCTCACCTTTCTTGTTCTTCTCCTTGGTGACCACGGTCATGGCCATGGTGCTGACCTGGGCCTGCGGCTCGCTGCTGCCCCCGCCTGGTAGCCTGCTGACCTGCAGCGAGCGGAAGGCGCTCTTCAGAGTGTTCTTGCAGCCCGTGTCGCGCCGCTCGCCCTCCCGCCGCTTCTCGGCCAGCGAGGCCAGCCAGTAATCCACCTGCAGGCCGATGGCGTCCACACCGTGGGACATGCTGGGGCTCCTGAAGACCGGAGGTGCAGAGATTACAGACAGAAGGTGGAAGTGGGTTTAAACAGGAGAGGAAAACAACTTCATTTAAGAATTCCTTTGAGGATTCCTACTCATTTTTCATTTTAAAATCCCAGACTTTTTCCAGACCTAAATTTCTTAACGGGATTTGAAGATTTTGGTTGGTTTTCAAAACTATGCATCCTGATAGTAGCTTAATAATGACTGTCAACTAGACCATATCACTCTATAGCAGATGATTCTTCACAACAAATATCATAATGTGAAATGACAGTTGGTTAATGATTGTAGGAAATGCGTGGTCGTACATTTATCGGTACAGAACAACTTTTGCTTCATACTTTCCCAGATATTTTGTCCAATTCCCAAATTTTTCCAGACCAAATACATTTCCCATATTTTTCTGTCCTGTCCTTTATCTTTTTTCCACAGTCTAGGCCACACCAATCAATATCTGTGAACATAAACAACCTTCTCCAACAACCTTGATCTCAATCAGCCAAACCCAGTTACAATAAAGGCTAAATGAAAATAAAATAAAAATATACTGAATAGCTTGCACATGGCTCGTAGCGACTCAAACCGTGTGACAAAAGCGTGCAGAATTGCAGTAAACTGCTGAAACTGCAGTGGTTGTTTTTAGCAGTGGTCAGACCTGTGGGTTAGGCAGATATTCAGTTGCTATCTGCAGTCTAAGGTTTCAGCGGAGCCAACAAGAAGGAGACGCAGAACCTGAGATGGTCTTTCTGTTCGCTGCTCCTCTGTTCTGCTCTGGTCTATTCAAGACAGCGGCGCTCCTTTTCAACCTTTATTTACACAGGGAAGGTTTGCTGAGCAGGCAAGCTGTATTTCAGCAACGCCCTGCTTCACATTCACTCTGTTCACTTCCGTCTCTGCTGCATCTGAACATTACTGAACACCTGCCATGTATAAGCGAACAGCATTGCTACAATAACTTCAATACTGGTTGCAAAAGACTGAATTCAGGGGTGATTTTACAGGCGTTCAACACTTTCACTGAATGTGTTCTGCAAGCCGAAATTCCACTTCAGCGTCGCCTCCAGAAGGCGTACTGTATATACGTACAGATGGCATGTGGATTTAAATAGAAGAAGAAGGATTGGAATAGACAGAGCCGCAGCCTGGCTCTTGACAGAGGGACTGCAGCAGTCAGCGCAAAATCCAAGCCAGCTGAAAATATGGTGGCAGCATATTCAGCAGCAACAGTTCGCTAGGTCTTAAACTGAATCCCTGTCACCTAAACTGGTTGACAAACTGGTGCCAGGAGCCAAATATGGAACTATTTCACTTACAGAGCCGACAAAGACGACACCCGACCATGTCAGAACCACTATGCAAAAGTTGCTATTTGTCCATAAAGGGGAAGTAGGGGAGAAGATAGAGAAATAAAAAAGGGAGCTGGAGAGAAGAAGGTGGAGGATGGAGAAAAAGTATGGAAGGAGTTGGTTGCAGAATCGTCCCTGCACATTGATGATGATACCGTCAACAGAGGGTGAGGTGGAGGGGGAAAGGGGCGAGGAAGGAAGGAAATGAAAGAGAGAAAGGAAGGAGAGTGAAGTACACAGTTGACTCAGAGAGAGGAGAGGAAGAGGAAAAAGAGGAGGTTGAGGAGGGAAGGAGAGTGGGGAGAGACCAAAGCAAATGGCGTCAGATGAGAGAGAAAGGAGGGAGGAAAGAAGGAGAGAAAAGAGCGCAGATCAGTCTCACCCCTGCACCGTCAGGACGCTGCCCATGGAGGGGGAGGAGGGGGGGGTAGCTGCCTCTTTGATCATCCCGGTGGGGGAGCCGTGGGACGGGGGAGACGTGGACGGGACGGCCAAGCTCACCGCCACGCCCTCCTCCGTATCTCCTTGACAACCACAGAGAGGAAATAACATTAGCACATTATCAACAGCTGAAAAATGACATTAATGCAATTTGTGCATTTCCGTTTTTTGAAACGTGTTTCTGTGTGCAAACTATTTTCCCCAAACGCTCACCTGTTGAAGAAGGACCAGACTCAATCAGGCCGACCTTCACCACCTGGAAGAAAAGACATGAAGTAATGTTAGTTCTTATTCTTTATGAATAATCTGTTTGGTCTCACAAATGTTTCACAGGGCGACGACTACATCTGCCAATCCAGAGTTTTTGGCATCCGTCTCCCATGCCACTTACTAACATCTTACCCCAATAAAGGGAATGAACTTCTGGTAAGAGTCTTCATCTCGCCTGGGGAGAGAGAGAAAGAACAGGGATTATTTAGGTCGACTTTCTTTCCAGTAAGTACGGAGTAGATGTTGTTTGTTGTTTAGAAATGGTCCAAAGAACTGTATAAATGTACTGTAATTACCTGTGTGCATGTGGTGCACTATGTGTGTGTCTGTTTTCGCCTTGCATGCCAACTTGTAAGATAGTCTGGCTTGTGAGGCTGTGTGTGTGATGTGTGTGTGTGTGTGTGTGTGGTGTCTACATGCATGCACTCACGTCCTGTGTTTGCAGGTGAGCATGGCCTCAGCGATGGGTAGCTGGTGTGTGACTGTGGCTCCGCTGATGTACTGGGTGATTCTCCCTGCTACATCCAGCTGGTCTGGAGACGACAGGAGAGAAAGAGAGAATTCACTCGCGGACCTGGCAAGTGTGTGTGTGTCTATCTGAACGGTTCCAGTAGCAGTAGTGATGAAACCCGCTTCAGGAGTGACAGACAGAGGTTGCGTCTCTTTGTTTTTGTGCGTCAGTGGTGTTTACCTGTCTGCGGGGGCTCCGAGCGGCTGAACACGTCTCTCCACGCCCCGTCCAGGAAAGAGGAACTGTAGCGGTTGTCGAGGGCGCCCAGGTGCTTGGCAACGGGATGAGAGCCTGTTACAGGACGGAGAAAGAGAGAGAGAGAGAGAGAGAGAGAGAGAGAGGGAGAGAGAGAGAGAGAAAGAATAAACAAAAGACAGAAGGAAAGAAAGAAAAGGGTTAAAAGTGAAACAACTAAAAAAAACAAGGCAACAGTAAGCATTTCATCCCTTACAAATGATGCAGTCCCCCTCTGGGCCAATCAGAACCAAATATGTCACCTTTTCTTGACCTGTAATTGTACCTACCCCGCCAATCAGTGTAATTTTGATAATACCAAAACACATTGATGAGATGCATCATTTTGTCAAAATCCAATCAGCTGTGTCTGAGATCCTGTGTGTGACAGCGGGACAAACGGAGACTCATCCCGTCCCAGTCTAGTCCCCCAAAAACATACAAAAATCTTGCAGCATCCGGAGCCTGCCAACGAGAGCTTCTTAATCACCATGGCAACAGCAGTGTGCGGCAGCGGCCGTGCCAACTCTCTTACCCAGCGGCACCACCAGGAACCTCATGTGGCTGAGCCAATCGGACGTCTTGTTGGCGAGCTGGGTGACGAAGAACTGCAGGATGGCACCCAGGTAACTCTGGCCGCCCACCGCCGCCACCTTCACCACTCTGGGCATGGACGAGTTACAGTTACAGCTAGAGAGAGAGAGAGAGAGAGAGAGGGAGAGAGAGAGAGAGGGAGAGAGAGGGAGAGATGTCAATAGTACAGTGAATGTGTGTGTTTGGAGGAGAAGCAGGGGACTGAACACAAACAATTTTTCCCCCACCCATGGATTGAGGCTTAATCAAATATACTAGTTCAAATGTATTAACAAGTTTAAGAGTTACAGTTACAGCTAGAGAGAGAGAGACAGAGAGAGAGGGATGGAGGGAGAGAAAGGAGGGAGAAAGAGGGGGAGAGAGGCAGAGGGAGAGGGTGAAGGGACGGAAAGAGATAAAGAAAGCCGAAGGCGGCAGGGACGGAAATGGGATGAGAGAGGAGGGAGAGGGAAGGAGAGAGAGTAAAGAGTGTGAAGGGAGAAAGAGGGAGAGGTAGATGGAGAGAGGGAGGCAGCGGGAATAGATGCAAAGCATTGTTTGGCATAAACAGGAGTAAAGTTGGAGACACACAGGGTGAAGGGCGAGGAAGAGGAGGAGGGAGAGATGTGGAGGAAGAGAAGATCCGAGGAGAGGGGTCAAGCAGAGGTTAGCAAACAGAGAGCAATAAGGCTTAGTGGAGGAGAAAAAAAAGGCTTAGAAGATGAGTCATCCTGCAAACCGAGGGAAGCTATAATTCGCAGTGTGTGTGTGTGTGTGTGTGTGTGAGAGTATTAACAATTTAGAAACACTCACAACTTCTGGATACGAGTGAGCACAGCAGACAGCACCGCCTGGATCTCTGCCCCCGAACACGTGCACACCACCGGGTGTCTCTGCACCTGCAGCTGCTCCGCCACGTACTGCAACACACACACACACACACACACACACACACACACACACACACACACACACAGAATAAGGGGTTCGATTCCCTCTGGGGCCTCAAATGCTTAAAATGTGCGCAGTCTTTGTATGGGAAGGTGCTTTGGATAAAAGCGTCCACCAAAGGGAGGTTTTTAATACATGGGGTAACTTTTACAGTGACACACACACACACACACACACACACACACACACACCCTTACCTGCCCCTGCCAGTCAGTGCCGTTAACCAAGATTAGGCTTTCTGGGAGCGCGGAGTCAGACAGCAAGATCTGGTTCAGCTGGTCATACACCACCTTCCTCAGGACCTACACACACACACACACACACACACACACACACACACACGTACTGAGTACATAAACCCCCTTACAGCGACACATTTACTTTTCAGATGACTCATCGCGGCATACATAATTCATTCCCGTGCTCCGGGCCAGTCATAGATTATCAAGATGCATGTTCTTTACTTAGAGTAAGAGACGGGGAGCGAGTGGGAAGAGAAAGACGAAGAACAAAGGAGGCAGTTTTTCTAAAGTGTAATGCGCTCAGTGGGAATTCAGTGATATGCTGATTTCTTTCCTTAGGCTGGGCTACAGTGATGCTAGAACTTGTGATAGCTATAAGGTCTTGTGCTGTAGAAACTATGTCTATATGTGTCTGTGTGTGTGTGTATGGTTGTGTGGGTGTGTCAATGCAATCAACGCAGGAAGTAGAGCTGAACAATTAAATGAAAAAAAAATCTAAATCGCAATATGAACTTCTGCAATTTCCAAATCGCAGAAGCTGCAATTAACTGTTTAAGTGACAGTTTCGTCCAAAATGGATTTCTGAATTTCTTCTTTTAGAGCTGCAGGTAATCTTTGGTTCAATATTGGTGAAAACCATTCATCAGACTCAAAGTCAGTAAATCCTGCACACTGACATCTATTTTTTTCCATCGCTTTTCCTTAAACAATTTCAAAGTTCTTAAAAAATGTATGACTAGAAAAACTTGTGATGATATGAATCGCAGTTCAAATCGCAATTGCAATATTCTGTCAAATAATCGCAATTAGATTTTTTGTCAATATCATTCAGCCTTAGCAGGGAGTGGATTTTCTTCATTATTGATAGTGAAGGCTCTGCCATTGTAACACTAACTGTGATTTCAATCTTCATTTAATCTGAGTGGACTGGAAGGGGGTTGAGGCTGGTATTGATGTTTCAGCTATAGGAACTCTGCGTGTGTGTGTGTGTGTGTGTGTGTGTGTGTGTGTGTGTGGGGGGGGGGGATCAATTCACTTCCATTTCAGTCAGTCCAAAAAGTGGATTCTCTTCATTATCAAGATGCTAACTCCAGCTGAAAGGGAAGTGGCCGCAGCGTGTTTCTGTCCCTTACCGGCGTGCTGTGGCCGAGCTCCGGGGATCTCTCCGAGTCGGAGCTGTTGGTCCGTTCGCTCAGCGGCTTGGACAGCTGTCTCTCCTTCATGGGAGTGCTGCTGCGCTTCTGTCTGGGGGTGTGGCCTCCGTCCAGCCTGGGGGAACGGGGGGGGGGGGGGGGGATCAGAAACATTACCGACCTGCTCAAATGCATTTATGTATCTGCAAAAGGTCAACTTCATAAGAACCGAGGAAAAAGCCGCGGTTGACTTTCCGACTGGCTCCTGCGCAGTTTTGACATTTACAGCACAATTTTAATGGTCTGGCTCGGTACGCACGCAGTCAGATGAGACTTTATGAGCTGAGATGAGATCTCGTCTTGTCCGTGAGGCTGTTCGTTATATTATATGTGTATGTCTATGCAGTCAAATCCCCAAGAAATCTCTAGTTCCAAGTCACAAGGTGTGATTAGTGTAAATCCATGAGAGGAAGGAGTGGAGGCATGTATGATGCTGCATTTCCTCCAGCTTACAATAAGACATAGGTTGCTTCAAAGCTCAGTATGAATGTATAATATATTTTAATGAGAAGCATTATGGAAAAGACTTATGGAAGACTGTTGTGTGCCAGTGTGGTATGGCATGTTAGAGTCATGCAGTGGAAGAATATATTTAAAGTAATAACATTCAACATTTTCATGAATAAATGTCTGTTTACTTTTGTCTTTACTCCTTTAATGTCTGTTTTTGCTCCTCCCTATTGACGGGTGATATAACACGATAGTGATTCAGCCAGAAGAAGAACTGGGTGGTTAGCATGAGCAGCGCTAGCCACCACGGCTGAGCAGACAGAGAGAAGAGCGCCACCTACAGAAACTCAACCTGCATCGACAGAGAATCCAAGGAGAAAGACAAAGTCACAGTACAGGACACATGGATGGAGACAATTGCTTTTATCACCTAGGAGACGGCATGGTCTGGCATTCACTCTTGCTGCTCTTCATGGGCGTACGGGGTTTCTCTGCCACCGACACCGTGATGCAGGGGCCCACCTCAGCAAACAACTCCTGATCTGTTAGCTCCTACACAAACACACACACACACACACACATACACACACACACACACACACACACACACACACACACACACACACACACACACACACACACACACACAAATGCATACACAGTCACAAAGACAGACTCAAGGGAGACACTGGATACACTATTGTCATCTTCCCCCACACTCCATCACTCTATGTTTCTCTCTCTCTCTCTTTCAATGTCTCTCTCTCTCAATCTCTTTCTGTCTCTCTCCGTCTCTCTCTCTCTCTCTCTCTCATCACAGATGGCAATGTACCCCCCTTGGAGCGATTTTAACAAAGATCCCGACTCTCCATTAACTCTCTCTCACACATACACACACACAAACGCACACAAATCACACACACAAACACACACTCTCTCTCTCTCACACACACACACAGACAAAGGCAGAGCGGTACCAGTGTGTCAGTCTCAGACAGGGCCTCCTCAAGGTTGCGGCTGCGGGAGGGTTTCATCTTCTCTAGAGGAGGCTGCTCCCCCTGCTGGGAACACAGAGGAACAGCGATCAGCGCACAAAGAATCCCAAATCGATCTGAAATGACTGCCACGACATCAATAAACACAGGAGCAGCAGTCATTACGGCCACAATGCCAGGAAAAAACATAATCAAGCTAAAATTACAGCAGTGCATAACAAGGCAACAAAGGCGATTACCAGGCTGTAATGGCATCTGTGGGCATTTCTGTCATTTTCTGTGGGATTTTTGGTTGAAACTTTATAGACAAGGCACAGCGTTTCATTTCACTTCATGCTCATAAAGTCTGCAAAGGAGTCTGCAGGTTCTACATGCAGTCGCAACACTAGGGGTTCAAAAAATCCCTAACCACTTTAAAATGATTTCAATATTATTGTGAGAGGAGAAACTGCAGCTAATGGCTTTTGTAAGCTGCAGACGGGCCGCCTGTGAAACACATTCAGCTTGGCAGGGTTATACACACAATGACCGGAGATTAGATTTGTGTTTTGTTAAGGAAATGTTAGTTTGAAACGTTTCTGAAACATTATATTTGCACTTTGCCACACAATTCATGAGGGCTTTAGATAGAGAATCATTTAGAATCACACAATATTTCCAACTTCAATCTGAGTTCGCATGAAACTGGTCGGAAGCCGCTTCAATGAGAAAAGACAGAGAAGGGAACTGCAGGATGAGAGCAATATTCCCCATGATGCATAAAAGATGTTAAATTAATGTATTTATTTGCAAAGTGCTAAAATATACACTACCAGTCAAAAGTTTGGACACACCTGATTGAATGTACTGTGTTTCTCATTCTCATAAAGCCATTCTGATCTAAAGGCTTCTGCTTTAATGCTTGAAATTTGTTTCTTAGACAAATATAAATAGTGAAGTTGATCCTATGTTTGAATTTCTTTCCAAAGCCTTTGCCTTTCCATCAAGGCAAAGGCTACTTTAAAGAATCTAAAATATAAGATAGTTTTGATTTGTTTAACACTTTTTTGGTCACTGCATAATTCAATTTGTGTTATTTCATACATAGTTTTGATGTCTTTACTGTTATTCTAAAATGCAAAAAATAGTACAAATAAAGAAAAATGTGGTGTGTCCAAACTTTTGACTGGTAGTGTAGAAGCTAAGGGATAGAAAGGTGCAATTACTCATTAAAGCAAGTGAGATAAAAAATAATAATAAAAGCTCATCACCTCAAAACAAACTTCTACTAGTCGACTGAATCTGTGACAAAAATCAAACTGTTTGGTCCAGTTTTTTGAAGCCTCAAGCTCGATTCCCGAAGAAATCACTGGTGCCAGACGGATAAGTTATACATCAGAAGCAACCGCGATGAAAAATGCAGTTAGAAAGCAGCAGCAGCTCACAAAGGCTTTAGAGCATAGAAAAGATGGTCGTTAAGAAAACTCATTCAGCAATAATTCATTATGAGAAAATCTTCCATGGGTTTAACGGCTTGACGCTGTCACTGCATACCGGCTCCTGGACTTTATGCACTCAAGTATGTGTATTGCACCCGTTATATATGTGTGCGTGTCCTTTGTACATTGTTTTTAATGACGACTGGTTGTAAAGCCAATTGCCCTTTGGGGACAATAAAGATTTACTGCACTCAACAAAAACCACCACAAATTGTTCAGGTTCTCTCCAACGCCACACGAGTGAAATTCCGGCTGCTTCCTGCCGGCTTGGAGTTACTCACTGGACTGAAGGTGTCCCGGCCCAAACTGCCTTTGCTGTTCAGACTGCCGATCTCCGTCTGGGAACTGGACTGGGACATCCCCTCAAAGAACGGCCTGGACACACACACACACAAGACGCAGATTTTGAGGAAGAGAGAGAGACAGGGAGAGGATTAGAGCTTTAAAGAGTGTGTGCAAAGAGCTTTATAAGATAGGATGATATTAGAACAAGGAAAAACAGAGGCAGAGCATTGAACACCAACAGCAAAAATTGAGACATAATGGAAACAAGAGCATGGTCGAAAACATAAAAGAACATATCAGACAATGGAAAGCCAATGAATAAAAATAGGTTTTATGATACGTTTTAAATATTTGGACTTATTTGGGGGAAGGCTAGAAACCTCTGCTCTCATTTACCTACTAACTAACTAACTAACTAACTAACTAACTAACAGTATCCACCTGTTTTAAGGCAGATATTAGGCTCATGGTAACCCTCGGCTGTGATATTGGGGCTGATTCACTATCACTTCAATTCAGGAAGCTTATTTTCTTCCCAATTCAAAATCCAGGCTGTGAAGACATGATTGGGATTGATGCTTCTGCTATTTTTATGCGCGCTGAAATTTTAATTTACATTTTGACTGGATTGAACTCAAAGCGAATTGACCCAATTCCGGTTGATACGCACCATGAAACCTATGACTGCAACGGCTCCTTTTCACCAACAGAGGGGGCACTGAATCATCCATGCAGAACTGGAGATGGGCACCAAGTGTGTCTCATCAGTGTCTGTCTTTCTCACTGCGGCATCGACAAGTGTATTGTAGAGTTTGTGATGTGAAGGTGTGAAGGAAAGTGTTGATCTGCGTGTGTGTACTGTGCGTTTATATCTGTGTGTACTGTATCTCTGTGTGTGGGTAGGGATGTCTGGGTCGATGTATGGGTGCTTGAGTGCGTGTGTTACCAGGTGTGTGTGCGGTGTGTGTATGGTTATAGTATGCCTGTGTCTGCGTATATTCATTCATTTGCGCTGCTACCTTAGCTTGGGCTTGGGCGTGCTGAGGATGCTGTCCGTCTCCTCCATCTCCGGCCCGCTGTCGCTGGGGTTGTACATCTCCAGGCTGTCGTACAGCTCGTCCAGGTCCTCCTCCACCTCCTGGATCTGCTCCCGGGACACGTGCTCCAGGCCGAAACCCACCTGGGCGAGGCGGAGGAGACGAGGTGAGGTGAGGTGAGGGAGGGAGACACGGTGACCACATTTACATGCTCAGAGTAACCCGGATATTGGCCATACTCCAGTTTAGGTCGTATTCAGGTGAAGCTGTTTACTTGAACCTTTGATACCCTGCAAACTGAGTCTATTAGTGGTGTCCCGTTCACAGCTAGAACAGCCTGGCAGTGAAAATGTACGAAATAATCCTAATACAGGGAAAGAAATGATGATCCAATAGCTTGCCGCCATCTTTTTGCTGTCATCAAAGTCTGAGTTTGGGCAGACGGCGAAAACCATAAGTGAAAGCAGTGAGATGTTTACATGCCACAGTAACCCATTTAATATCGCAGCAAGCCAGACATCTTAACCAGGTTCCTCATCATCAGAGTATGAGCTTAACCGGGTTATTCTAACCCAGTTATGACGTTTATGTGCATCGACCCAAAAATCGGTTTACTTGAGCAAATGGGCTAAAGAATGGAGTTCTCCATGCAGGTAATAGTAGTATTAATCCTAGCAATATTACTAGTCTAGAAGTAGTAGCAGTAATACAAGAGGCAATAGGAAAAATAATAAAAGTAGTAGTACAAGTAATAATAATAGTAGTAATAGTACTTGTGGTAGCGCATTTATTCTCAAAGTGGAAAATCATAAAAGCACACGCTGGAATACAGAAAAAGCGTAAACCTAATATATAATGTCTAAAAAATATCATAAACCTAATATAGAGGATGCTATTCGGTGGCAACTTCCACTACCATGAGTGTGTGTGTTTTGGCATGGAAGGATGATACACAGGACCACAAACCACAAAGTGAGCACAAACACACACACACACACACACACACACACACACACACATTTTTGGAACTAAAATAATTCCAGGTTAGGAAAGACACACAGTGGTACACATAAACACAAATGGACAGTGCTAGACAGACGACAACATACACAATGAGAAACCCACACATGCTGACACACACACACACGGTCACAGATGCAGAAGAGGGAGTGGAGTGGGAACCAACACACACACACACACACACACACATTTTGGGATATGGAATCATTCCAGAAGCACATTAACGCATCAAACACACACACATATTCTATTTTAATCTACACTGTTTGGTGTTTTTGTTTTTTTGGGATGCCAGATGAATCTCAGTTGTGTTGCCAAATCTCTCCCACACATTTCTCTCTCTATCTCTCAAAAGCCAAACTGAAATACACGTTGACTTCAATAACACCTTTGAAGTGATGACACACTCTGCACCCTGCTCAAAGAGTCAAAAAAAAGGGGATGTGTGACAGAAGTGATATCAGGAGGGGGAAAAAGTAGAGATGTGGTGCTTACCTCATCAGTCACTTTAAACCTCTTCAGCAAGGCCACAAACTTCTGCTTGATGTTGGGTTGCTGGAAAGGAAAGAAGATAGAAAGAGAGAGGGCAACATGAGACACTCAGGGGATGGATATCCATATCTGTGTGTGTGTGTGTGTGTGTGTGTGTGTGTGAGGGAGGGAGGGAGGGGCAGGGCAAGAAGACAAGAACAGGATATAGCTGAAACTGCCGAGTTCCCTTTCCACGCTCGATGACTCAAAACAACAGCAGTTAATGGAAAACGGCGTCCAGACCTACGTCTCTATATTGGACTGTCAGTACGATCAGCATCATCTGTGTCACCGCTAGCAACAGCAGTATCCACGCAGGAGGACACAAGACGCTTCTTTGCCAGAGTGTCTTTACGCACCGTCACACAGGATATGGGATCTGATTGTATCTCGCAAAATAATCTGGCTTGGATGTTACAGGAAAAGGGGGGATGTGCGAGGGCGGATGTGTTGTCGAGGCTATCGAGTGGGAACCTCCCATCACACACGTTCGGTTGAATTAGTACAAAAGGAAGGTTTATTTACCAAGCTGAGAGAGTTAAAAAGGGAAGAAAATGGTGAATATACAGACCCAAAATCATTTGGTGGCCAGCAGGGACAAAGTCTGAGAACAGGCAAACACCAAAGACTGTATATAACCAAGATATTCAAATGTTATTCTCTCAAAAACGTACAGGCCAGTGTGGCGAGTGACACCGTTTGATTTATCCGCCAAAGACAAATTTTGCTGGCATTTGGTGTTTGCTGGGTGTTAATTTGGTGAAACATGGTGGAATATGATGGGAGTAGGAAAAAGGTTTGGGGGCCAGCGGGTAAAAGTGTGGAGAGAAGCAGAGTCTCTCCTCCCAAACTTTGCTCAGTAACAAAAGTGGATGTTCGCCTGGTTCTAGAGAGTAATCTGTAATAGTATGGAGGCTGTGTCCTAATTTGATGCTGCTAGAAAGAACAGAAGTTGGAGTTCACGCCGTGCTCTGGGGATGTAAATGTCCACGTGTGTGTGTGTGTGTGTGTGTGTGCGTGTGTGTGTGTGCGCGCGCATGTGTGTTGCAACTGCAGTACTGGGCGGGGAAGGCGAGCTGTGATTATGGCTTGTGTTTGTGTTCAGTATATGTGTGTGTGTGTGTGCTCCAATTGCAGCAGTGCAGAGATTATGGTTATTGTGTATGTGTGTGTGTGTGTGTGCTGTCCACAGGCGGTGGTGTTGGGGGGCAGTGGTGACAGTCCCACTGGGACCTCCACAGGAGCGGCCCATTAATAACCTGCTCAGACAAATCCCTGCTGTTGCACACACACACACACACACACACACACACACACACACACAGTAGTCTCATACACACAGCATTCCAATAATACCAACATTGATACACACACAATCCAGCGGCCGCATACTTGCAATAACAAGCACAGGCGCGCGCACGCACACACACGCACACACACGCACACACACACACACACACACAGTGAAGATTCATATACTCCAGATACACAGCCCTTGTCGCAAATTGCAGCACTGTAATTTACAGGGTTGCTGACAAGTTTGTGTGTTAATCTGTGTGACTGCTGAGTGTGTTTGTATGTGTTTGTGTGTGTGTGTGTGTGTGTGTGTGCGTCCATCCATCCAAGGAAGTGGTTTGTTTGTGTGGGTGCTTGGGGTAAGTCGCCTCAATGTTTTCCTCTCGGGGAATTGGCCTAAATTACATATAATCGAGAAAAAGAGGGAGAAAACGGATTTACAGCAAAATCAACAACTGGGAAGGGAGGGAGGGAGGGAGGGAGGGAGAGAGAGAGGGAAGGAGAGGTTGACTGAGGTGAGAGAAGAAGCGGGAGGGGTGCGGAGTCAAGTCAAATGAAATTTATTTATAAAGAGCTTTTCACAAAGCAGGTTTGCCGCAAATTGCTTTACAGAGGATACAAACAAACAAATAGAAAAACACACAGTCTAAGAGAGGAAGAGAGGGAGGGAAGATGATGGAGAGAGAGAGAGGGGGTGGGGGGGTGGATGGGGTGAGGGAGGTGTTTTTCTTACTCTGGTGATCGCGGCGTTGGAGGTGAGCTTACGCCTCGGCTTCTTCTTCCTCACCTCCTCCTCTTCATCAAACAGATACTGAGAGAGAGAGAGAGAGAGAGAGAGAGAGAGAGAGAGAGGAGAGCAAGAGGGAAAAAGAGGAGAAAGGGAAGAGAGGGGCGTGTCAAACACTGTTTTGAGCTTGGGCCTGAACACACACACACACACACACACACACACACACACACACCCCTACCCTCCACCAACCACGACCGTTTTCTTTCTTCCCCTCTATCCTTTCACGTCTCGCTGCTCCAGTTCTGCAGTCGCTCCCCCGTCTCTCTCTCCACCCCACCCCACCCCCTCCACCCCCACCCCCTCCACACACACCCGGCTTTCCTCCATCCCTCTTTTCAATCTATTCATCCGTCCTCCAAAGCCTTGTCGCTCCCTTCTTATCTGTCCCCGCTGTCTGTTTGCTCCTTTCACTCTCTCTCCATCCCTCCCAATCCCTCACACCGACGACGGCTCCCGATTCTCTTCGCGTCCCCCGGGCGCCGAGAGAGAGAGAGAGATTGAGAGTGTGAGAGAGAGAGAGAGGGAGGGAGAGAGAGAGAGAGAGAGAGAGTGTGAGAGAGAGAGAGAGGGACAGAGAGAGAGAGAGAGAGAGGGGAAAACCAAACACAGGAAGCCCTGGTGGCTCTGTGAGCTTAGTCGCATTCCTCATCATGAACTCATGATGTCTCAGGTTCAAATTCAACTCATCCCTTCTCTCTCCCATCGTTCCTGTTATTTAACATTATTAACCATAAAATAAATCAGCAATTAAGTATTTCCCATTGGTGATTTGTCATTAGATACTCGAGCAAGTCTTCAAAACAAAGACTAAAGTAAAGTGTGGGAACTTCAAGGAATGTAGTAGGAATGTAGTAACACGCTCACTGATCGACTTCGCTAGTTACTATGGCAGTATGAGCTTGCTCGACTTTTTTCAATCCAGCCAGAATAAAATATAGGACATCCAAGACAGAAGCTTCAAAATAAAACCCACACATTGCGGCGTTTTCAGAGTAATACAACGTTCCAAAATGAAAATAAAGAATATAAGTAAGGAGGAATCTGTACTAAATGAATATAGAACTGTTAGACTCAACAAATCCACAGCTATGGTACACGTGTTCCTAAAGGCTACAGAATCAGAGCTCTATAAAAAATTGTACGCTTTTATTTTGAAGGCAAATGGCCTTACTTCATCTTCACAGAAAGTGTAAATCTGTTATGTTAGCACAGTTGTAGCATTGGTGCTTAAAGTGTAAAATAACTTTAGAGGCAATATTTTTTCATGACAGCTTAAAAAATGTCCTCAATATTTAAACAAAAGAGCTAATGTTGGCTAAAAAGCAGTAGTAGTAACGTTAACGTTGGTTGCAGTTTTGTTTACGGTTCTTCTCAAGCTGACAAATCAATTTATCGCTAGAATAACCATCAGAATCATCGTCTGCTGCAGCCCTCATGCAAAACACACCTGTCCGTGGATGGGGTCGTCGCTGCCTTCCTGCTCTGACGAGTAGCTCTCTTCCTCTTCCTCAGAGTAGTTGTCGATGTCTGGAGAGCGATCTGCAGAGACAGAGAGGGAAGACAGAGAGAGGAAGAGGGAGGGATGGGGAGAGAAAGGAAGAGGGAGGGATGGGGAGAGAAAGGACAGAGGAAGACAGACAGAGAGAGCAACAGACAGAACAAGATGAAGGAGACTGTTATTAGAAGGTATAAGAACAGAAACATGGCCCAAAGAAACACATTTTTCATTTTTTTAACGTCATTACGACATCAAAATCTATATATTTGTGTCATTATGGTAACCTATAAGTGCAATTGCAGCTCAAGCATTGTGAAGGATGATTTTGAGAGGAGACTTGATGGTGGAGACTTGTTGGCTTGTTATTTTAATATCTAGAAGTTATATCAGAGCCACCACTGTTCACCACAGATTCAGATGTAACAGCTGTAGACTAGACTACTTAGCCAATGAAAAGCTTCAGTGATTGATTTTCCCATTTGAAGTCTAGCATTGTGCCATGCTGACAAGACCGCCTGCTGTATTTCACTGTACACAACCCATTGACACCTTGCCTCTGCCACACACACACACACTCACTCTCTCTCTCACACACACACACACACCACAGCCCCCCCTGTCCTCACCAGACATCTTGGCCTTGGGGCCCTCGTGGTCGATGGGCTGGCTGGACAGGGAGTAGACTCTGACCTCAGCGACGGGCACCGAGGCGTCCTTCAGCTGGCTGTGGAGCCCCAGGACCTGCGCCCCCTCGCTGGGGTGCTGCATCACCTGGAAGGGGTCAGAATTAGGTTAGGTTAGGTTAGGTTACATTAAATTAAATTAGATTACATTAGATTAGGGAACAAGGAGGTGAAGTAACCCAGCAAGGATTAGACCGACGGCGACATGCGTCAACCCAAACTTGTAGAAAATCTTCACATATTCATATTATGGCACAGTAAAAATGTATATTAAAACAGCTTTGGAAACTGTTTTAAACTTATATCAGAATGATATTTAGGTCTCAATTTCGCAAAATGATGCAAGAAGCAGCTATGGACAATTCAACTCAAATTTCATCTTGGCACTGTATTTACATGGGTTTTCAACATTGGTACAGGCGTTCATATCAACAACTATTCAACGTCAAAATGTTTGTCAGGTTAATGTATTTATATATGTCCATATGGGAATAGTATGCTTCTGACATGTAAAAATATAAAAATGCGACTTGTATATATAAAATATCTTTATTGAGAATACAGAGGCATTTTATTTCATTTTTATAAATTCCAACTTGCTTTTAAATGATAGAAGTACAGATTTCAACCCATTTTTTTTTTTATTTACTTCATTTTTTCACAACCCTTTTCCCAACTGTGCAGTTTGTATGAAATCCTGACATGCTCCAAGTACAATTGTCCTCTTAGATGAGTATTTGAATGGTAAAATACAACAGTAGTTTACTAAAGCAAGGGCGCGTGTCTTCATAGTAATCTTTTCCTTTTAACAAAATAGAGACAAGACGTTGAGATGTGGAGGTCGAGGGATGGAGGGGAAGGAAGGGAACAGAAAAAGTGGTGCAGGGGAAGAGGAGGAGGAGGAGAAGAGGAGGAGAAGAGGAGGGGTGATGTGTGAAATAAGCCAGAGAGGGCAGGAGGAAGGAGAGAGAGAAAGACCGAAACCGAGACAGACAGGCTGAAACACAGGTAGACAGAGAGAGACAGAGAGAGAGAGAGAGAGAGAGAGAGAGAGAGAGACAGGCTGGACAGGAGCGAGAGAAGAAATGAGGACAGGGAGAGAGCTGGCAGGGAGGAGATGTCGAGAAGAGGGTGATAATGGAAACAACGAGAAAAGGAGGAAGAAAAGAGGATAAGACGACAAACTAAAACAGCAGTCAGGGAAGAAGAAAACCAAACGACAGTCACAGACAAACAGAGAGGAAGAGTGAAGAAAAAAACGACTGTACTTCCAAACTGCTGCTCCCTCTGCGGCTGTAGGAAACAGCAGCATCATGCCTGGTGTGTGTGTGTGTGTGCGTGTATTCTTGTGTGTGTGTGTGTGATATCCTGTCTCTCTCAGTAGTCCGGTCACACTAGGCGAGTTAATGAAGTCTGCGCAGCTTATTATGGAGACTCAGAGAGCCACCAGGCAGCAGTAAAGAGAAACACACTGTTCACATGCCTGGCTTCAGGAGGTTCAGCTAACCTGCTAGTGAGGCTGCCAGTCGCTCTCTAATGCCTCTGATGCATCCCAGAGCTACTAATGTTCCCCATTTTACAGAAAAGAAATTATGCAAATTCGACGTGGCAAAAATCACAGCAGCCTAGCAAAGACGCAAAATACACACACAATAGAATGAAAAAACGTCCTGTTAGCCAATTCCCCATGTCGCCGGTGTCGGGTGAAAGCATCATATCTCCAAACTGTTTTTTTCTTCGTTCCTGAAAAGTTGACAGCCTTGTTTTCAGCTTGACAGCCGTGCATTTTTCGGTTTATAAAAATGGTTTTCAAAAGGGTTTCATCAGCCCAAGAGATGAAGAACTTCAATTGGAGTGAAAACATGAAAATCCCCTAAATTGGAGTTTGGAGGTTTTCACCCGACAGCGACGAAATCACACACCTATTTGACAATATTTGCTCATATTTTTATATCAAGATCCCATTACTTTACTTCATGGAAAACAGCATATCTGACATAAGAATTCCAACCAATACCGTCACAGGATTTCTAAACAATTCCCCCTCCGATCATATAAAACGTCACAACTTTCAAAAGGTAACACGAGTGGCAGCATAGTTCCGTTTCTGTTTCCTTTTCCTTAGACGAGACGATTGCATCCCGTTGACTGGAATTCATTTTGGAGAATCTGTCATTTGTGACAGCTCCAGATTAGGCACAATTCATTTCACTGCCTTTCTCTTTCCTTGTTAGTTCGGGTCCAACCCGTTACGCTCTGCCCCAAAATCCAGCTTCAACCGGAAATACGTCAAATTATGGAAGACAGGCGCCACCGAAATGCTGTTTCCTTATGAGTTTTAACACGATTTTTCCCCGCTGTTTTTTCCTCCTTAGCCTCGTCTCTCCATTAGTATCCGTATCTACAGAACTTCAGCTCTTTTATCACAGAGAGAGACACAGGGAGCTCCAGGCAGAATATGCCAAAATGTGCCAGCGTTTTCTTCTGCAGTGACTTTTACAGCGGCTGTGAAGGAAATGACTGGTCGAACCGATCAAGCGTTTGAATTTGACTTTTGCTCTCTGTAAAACACTTTGTGGAACCTGTCTGTGAAAAGAGCTTCATAAATAGATTTTCACTTGATTTTACATGCAGAGACAGACTTAGAAAGCCAACAGGAATCACCAAAGTGTAAAGAAGCTTTTATATCAGGATTTTATAGGAGCTTTAGGTAGAAGAGGCCAAAATGTAGCTGAAAGTCTGAGTTTTATCATTCTGGGGTCACAGGAATATTTTTCTTATTCATGTATCAGCTTATTCAGCTGTTGCTTTAATTTGCTCTGGATAAGAGCGTCAGCTAAATGTCGAGAGTCTAAATGTCACGGCGGCCAAAAAACGACCAGACGGGTCAAAGCTATTCCTTCCTTGTTTATGTCTCTTTCTCTCTGTAAAGTGTTTTGTGGCGAACCTGTTTGTTCAAGGTGCTTTGTAAATTAATGTGACTTGACTTAACAGAGACAGTCTAACAAAGCCACCAGGCATCTGTTAAGTACAAGGAGCATGCTATTGTGTTCACACACACACACACACACACACACACACACACACACACACACACACACACACACACACCATAAACCACAACCCTTTTATCAGGACTTCATACTGAGAGAGAGAGAGAACACTGGGAGCTTTTGGCAGAAGCAGCCGAAATGTAATTGAAAGTTTGATTTATGGTGACATTTATGGTGGCCAGGAATGGAAAGACAGGTCCAAGATCAAAATCCAAGTTTGATTTTAAAGTGCACTTGGTCGAATTGAGTTTAGATGAAGGTTAAAAGTGAAGGTTAGCACTGGATATAAAGGATTCAAGTTTTGAGAGGCACCGCTATGAATACAAATTTGAGAGTGAGAAGAGAAGAATGCATTTGAATGAAAGGCAGAAACAACATTATAGGTATACACTTGGGAGGAGAACACACTCCAGGATGAAATTCAGTTGGCACATAAGATGACACTTTATGACACTTAGTTAAACTGAGATTGGATGGAAGAGGGAGGCAGAGGCCTGATGGATAGGGAAATGAGCCTGTGACCGGGAGTTTGCCGGGTCAACTCTCCAGATCTGCCGGGACATTTGGCTGGCAAAGTGGATGAGACTCCCCCCCCCCGACTCACAGCTGGCCTCTGACAAGGAGCCTAACCTCCATCTGCTCCGGTGGAGGTGCTCAGTGACAAACCATAGCAAAACTGCAGTGGTGCAGGGAGGGAATGTGTGAATTGTGTGCATGTATGTGATCTTCCCTCCGCCTGCAACTACTCCCTCAGACTTCTGCTGTGAATAAGAGTTAAAGATTCAGGAGTATCTACAGAGTTAGAGGGAGAAACAGGGAGACAATCCATCGTAGAAGAGGCAGAGAGACCAATTTCTCCACTGACAGTAGCCTCAATAGCCCAGAATGCAATGCAGCCACAAGACATGTTGCATTTTGGAGTGACTACCCCTTTTTCTTTCTGGAAAAACCCGCTCTCTTGCTGTCACCATGCTATCGTTATTACTTTCTCACCTACATGCACTGAATGCCACAAATTCATGTCTGTTCTCTGGGGGTTGTCGAAAGGCATTCTGGGAAATGTAGGAAATCACTAACTGAAGTGGAAGGAGGCGAGGCAGGTTGAGGGAAAGCGGGTACGCCAATGTAGTAAATTACAACACTTCAACATCACATCACACACTGATCATATCTAACAGTGTGAGATTTTCCAAAGGGGGACTCTTCCTTTAAGCATCTACAACACTGCTACATTTTAATGTAATACTGCCTGAGTTCAATACCTCGGCCATGTTGATGAGTCCCAGGGCGAGGGTCTTGTAGCCCAGGATGGTGCGGTTCTTGTAGCGCTTGCGACGCTGCAGCATGATCTGAAGCTTGTTGGCGTCCCTCTTCAGGAAGTGAGGGTACTGCGGGTACAAACACAGGCAAACACACATGAATACACGCACAGACACACACACACAAAGAGCTGACAGGTGTGTGATTGATTTGCTAGACGCAGAGTGACGTACCGATGACATTTACTTCCTGGGTCAGGCTAGTTAGGGCGATATGACTCGTTGCATAAGGCGTCCGTACCCACTGACCTATCTCTGGCGTCCCGAAGTGACGAATCGCTTAATCACTTCCGAACTATGACATAACACGCCATTAACGATGTAACCGGCCGCATTATAAATAGAAAAGAACCGACTCCTGCTTTTAGCAATGTTTAAAAAGCCACGAAATCACTCTCCTGTTCCGTTTAATGGGAAGACGCAGTGTAATGTCTGGAGAAGCTCGCCGCGCGCTCGGTCACATTCTGCTGCCGGAGAGACTCCCCTGACCTTTCAGCACCATTTAGAAACGTGGAAATGGAAACGGAGGATTTAGAGCAGAAGAAACCCTACTGGGAATTGCATTAACCGTGCGGGGTGTGTCGTGTCGCTTGAACGCGCAAAGAGAGAGAATGTATGTATGTATGCAGAGTGTTATGCAGTCTACTGTCTATATATCTTGTCTGTTTAAACTGCTATGTGTCAGGTTCTGCTGCGATCTACTCTCTAAAAGTTGCAGATTTATCTCTGCACCAGTGCTGCCAAGGCAAAAATCTTCTTTTCTTTTTATTGAAACATTGATAAAATCACTTATTGCTGTAATTATTTGTCTTTTACTTTTTTTTTTTTACAAATGAGAACAATGGAAGACCAATTTCAATATATACTGTATCCATTTACATCTGTATTAACATATCTCCATATAATCTTATATAGATTTACTTATATAACCTATATATCTATAGACGTCTGCAAAAATCTTTTGTATTTATTGCTGTTGGCAAACAAAGGGGTGCCTTGCATTTTTCAGTCAATTTTATTGTTTGGTGGCATATTGTAGAAGTAAATGTGGAAGACTTCATGTCATGTCGAGATATTTACAGCGCAGCTACCATGGAGGTTAATAGTAGGAACATTTTCAACTATTTAAAACATCAACAGTAAACATCAGGTTTTGGTGTCCGTCCCTCAGAATGAAAGAGCGAGGGCTTCTATGGATTTCTCTATGGAGGAATCCAAACAAGAGGAAGAGAGGCCAATTTCTACCACCAACAGTAGCTTCAATAGACCAGAATGCAATGCAGCCACAAGACTTGTTGTGTTTTGAGTAAAGGGGCGCGACTCCAACTTTTTCGCTACTGGAAAAACTCGTTCTCTTGCTCTTACTATATTAGCGCCGCCGCTCTCTCCACCTACACGTAAAACACACACATCTGAACGCAGCAAGTTCAGGCACGTTCTCTGGCGGTTGTCGAAAGGCATTCTGGGAAATGTAGGAAATCACTAACTGAAGTAGAAGTAGACGAGGCAGGTTGAGGGAAAGCAGGTGCACTAAAGACGTAAATTGCAGCACTTCATCACAAAATAACTCGTGGAATGCACTGAACATCATGTAATTGATGATATCTGACAGTGTGAGAGTATCTGCTGGTGGATGTTTCCTTTGCCCTTTGTTTGAACAGGCAGTAAAGTATGAGTTGTTGTTTTTCCAGGGGATGGAAGGTGATGGGGGGACTGGGGAGGCATTCAGCTTTAAATTCTTTTCATTTTCAACCTTTGCAAGTGCTGCTGCGTGTTCCTGAATAAAAATATCACCAGGGAAAATAAAAAGCTTTTGAATGATGGGGACCCGACCTGACCGAGGCCCCGTGTCTGTACCTGCAGGGAGAAGGTGAGCTGCAGGTCGGTCTCCGTCAGCCCCGCCGAGGACAACAGGATCTCATTGGAGCGCAGGATCCGCTTGGAGCCCTAGAGAGAGAGAGAGAGAGAGAGACAGAGAGAGAGAGACAAAAGAAACAACATGAGAGGAAAGAAAGGAAGGAAAGAAGACGGAGAGACCGTGTCAGGAGGAGATTACCATTAGCGCGCCCCGGCTAACTCCCGCGGTGTCAAAACAATGAGCTCTCATCAGCCACATGCAGAGGGAGAGGAGCGAGGGAGCAAAGGAGAGAGGGAGCAAAGGGAGGAGGGAAGGAAGAGAACGACTCGGAGGAAGGAGAGATGTATCGGAGAAGAAGAAGGAGTGGAACAGTGAGCGAACAGCAGCGGCGGAGAGGAATTAAAACAGCTTAGAGTGTATTATGTGTCAGAGGCTGCTAAGAATTTATTGCTTTACTTAGATACAAAACAAGATGGAGATGATGAAGGGAGTAAGAAGAGCGGGAAAAAGGACAGGGAGCGGTAATTGGAAGAGGAGCTGCAGCATTAAAGAGGCATTAACGCAGCTTTAAGTGCATTACGTGTCAAGAAGTACAAAGAATTTGTTGGTTCACATCAATATGAGACCAGACGGAGGTGAAAAAAAGAGTGGAAAAGGGCAAGAGAGGAGGAACAGTGGAGTGGAACAGTGACTTAAAGGAGAAATTAAAACAGCTTAGAGTGTATTGTGTCAGAAACTGGTTTACTGAGATAAAAAACAAAAAGGAGAGTAAGAAGAGTGGAAAAGGGAGAGCGGGAAACTAAATGGAAGTATATAAACCTATAGAAGCAGAAAAAAATAACATGCTGCTGGAGTGCGCATTTCCATCAAAACCATATTATGTGGATTGGCGGCAGAGGAAATCTATACATCTACTTAATATTTTTGTCTGTCTTGAAGTTGAAGTCGATTTTTACAAATTTACAAAGAATTCATAACTTTTAGGATTAAGAGAAGTTGGCACCCCTGTTTGCATCCACATAAGAGTATTTTGGCTATAAAGATCGTAACCAGGTGCTTCATACAAAAGGTAAAACGATGAAGAAAAGAAATGAAATAGAAAAAATAAAAATCAACATCTGCTGGTATGGCACACCTGATAACGGTTAAAATAAGGTAAAACTGCTGATGAATAAAGCTGAAGAAATAATTACTGAATTAACGCTGAGGTGGAAAAACTTTTATCCATTTTTTTTCAGCAAGGTTTAAGTTATTGAGAAGTTATTTAGATTTATTCAGTACTTACTTAGATGCTATCTTTTATCCTTGTAGTTAGGTGAAGGCACTTCAACCATGCAGTAAACACTTTAAAAGGGCAGTTAAATGCACCCTTTGCCCTAAATTAAACACTAAACTATTGTCCACTATTGGGCTGAAGTACTTTAATTTCAGGCTTTTTATGTGCTCTTTGCCATCTTTGCTTACTTACAGTTGCTGCAATGTGATGATATTGATGATGATTGTTACCATTCAATATCACAACGTGACCAATGAAGTATATCTATTTCCATGTGCTGCCCCAACTGAAGTACTGTCTTGTGAGTGGAATTAAATCTATTTTAGTAGTCAAGTTTCAAGTTGCCATCCGGAGCCTTTTTTCCTCCCTTTTTTCCTCCCTGGTGGCTGGTGGCTATGGTTTTTCCATTTCATACTTTGGCTGCAGAGACACACGGTACCTGCAGTTTGACGGCGATGACCACGGAGGTGAGATCTTTATCCAGCTCCTTCAGCATGATCAGCTTCTTCAGAGTCAGGTTAAACAGCCTGTAGAGAACACACACAAGGAGAAATATTATTAGAAGACCTTTTTTTTTCTGTTCATTATCTATTAAAGCTACCTGCTTTGGCTGCAAGCTATGTTAACTCATCAAAACGGTGTAATGTTATGAAAGGCAACACCAAAGCAGATACAATCCATGATGTTCAAAACGTTGTAGCTGCAGATGCAATTGCAAGTTGGCTCTGCTGGATAAGCAGCTGAATTCATAAAATAAAGATGACATATAAATCCCCAAAAGGGAAATTTGTCTGGCAGATTAACCTTTATACATAATAAAATGCTTAAGGTTAAGGACATAAGAGATGCACAGCACAAGCATAAAAACAAGATATATTTGCTATCAAGACACTTTATTCAGTATGGATCGAAACCAACTGGTCACATGTCATCCCTCGTCTCCTCCATCTCTCCTGTCTCTGTCTACTGGACCATCGAATAAAGCAAAAATGCCATGAAAAATAAAACTTGAACGTGTGCATGTAGTAATTTTATCTAATGATAGGTCATTTACATAAGCTTGGATTCAGGGCTTGAAAGGACTGTTTGATTGCTATTTTTGTAAAAGGTGTCAGGGATTCTTTTTCCAAATGAAGCAAATAATTCTCTCTCTCTCTCTCTCTCTCTCTCTCTCTCTCTCTCTCTCTCTCTCTCATATACTGGATGTCTTTTATTTGAGAAGCATTTAAACGATAAACAATAAAAGCTCACGTTATTACAACTTGCACCTATATCACACACCATCTACCTCTCAACTCATAAAGAAACACACTCACACACAGACAGACATTCAAAGACAGAAAAGCACTCAAAACGGTGAAACACACTCACAGAAAGATACATACATACCACACGCACACCGACACACACACACCACACCCAAACAGCAGCTGTGCAGCCAGGGGTCAGTGTGTTCAATAATTCATCTCCAGGGCTTTCAAGACAGACGGTAAAACCACTAAAATAGACCTGGCGGGGCTGGCTGGAGGGAAGAGAGAAGAGAGAGGGAGAAAACAAAGGAAAAACACCGAGATGGAGACAGAAAAAAAAAGATGACAGATAAACAAAGAGCGGTATGCAGAGGGAAGAGGCAGAGACAGACAGGCTGACAAAGGACCAGAGAGAGAGAGAGAGAGAAAAAGAGAAGAAAAAGACTGGTGGAATGGAGAAAGAAGAAAATGACAGATAAAAAAAAAAGGAGATGCAGAGAAAGCCATGAATACAGAGAGGGTGGCAGGGAGTCTGACAAAGAAGAAAGAAGAGAGAGACTGACAGAGAGAGAGAGAGGGAGAGACAAGAAAATTGAGGGAGACGTCAACAGACAGAATACAGAGCTGGGGATGACAGCGGCTGACACGATGTGAGGAGAAGGAGATGCACTGTCAGACGGTAGAAGTATAAAATAAGCAGAAGTACAGCTTTTGCAGGGTTGTCTTTATTTAACCGAGACTAACAAAATTAAATACTAAGACGACAACAACAACACAAGAAACAGACAAGCTGAGGGAAAGACAGAAAAACAAAGGGTTCGCTTAAAAAGTAGAAGCAACTCGCACGAAAAAAAAGTGCTAGAGTGGAGCGGAATAGAATAGAATAGAAGAAAGAAAAGAAAAGACAAAATGACAAGACAAGAAAAGATAAGAAAAGACAAGAAAGGAAGGACAGCAGAGACATGAAGCAGTCCAGATCAATAGCCCAGACAAGACAGGGGTTACATAATGACAGCTAGCTACGGAGACGTGCAGATTACACACACACACACACACACACACACACACACACACACACACACACACACAGAGAGAGAGCTCCTAATGCAACCTGTAATGACCACCATGAAGATTAAAGGCAGACTGATAGAAAGGCTGCGGCCCCGTTCCAAATCTACCACTCCGCCCTTCCTCACTCCCTCACTGACAGCAGCCTCCACCTTAACTCCCTCTCATCACACCTGGGCCTTGCTCCAAATCTACCGTTCCTCTTTCTTTTAACCCCCCCCCCGTGTCCCTGCCACCCTCTGTCGTGGGTCCGAAGAAAGACAAACAGCGAGAGCTACAGTGTTCTCCTCCTGGATCCCAAGGCTTTCTGCGTAGATCAAAAAGGGGCGAGAGAGGCTAAACCTCGGAATAAAAACAAATCAATTTTGTTCCTCCGATAGGCGAGGCGGCTAAGTGCAGCTTCTGCTTACACCTACTGGATCCGAGCGGAATGAAACGCGGCGGCGGGGCAGGTGGAGGATCGAGGACGGGTGCCAGGGGTCGATTTGAGACCGGACCGGACCTCCCAGTGTAAGCCATTAGGGAAGTGGGGAGAAGACGGATGGGGGTGAAGAGGTGATGAGGGAGAAGGAGAGAGTGAGAGAGACAGATAGACGTGCGGCATGCTACGTGTAGCATCGTGTGTTTCTCAAAATTAAGACCACATTTCCCATAAACCCTGTTGCTTTCTGTCTCAAATGTCGCTACTAGATGTTGCTCGCGCTCATTTTGTCTTGAAGAAGGATAAGAGCGGATAACTGCCCTTGATAAGAGCGAATATGTGTTCAGAAAAGCTAACCTGAAGTGGAAACGACACGGTTAGAATAGTCGAGTGCAAAGTGCAACGTAAAACGTCATAAAGCGATCAAGCAGATTGCAGCAAAATCCGACTCCGACCCGCACACAATGTAAAATGCAGCGGTCTCGTTTCTTTCCAGTAATTATACGTCTCAAAATGAATGTGCTAATGACTTATTGATGTTAAAATGCTACATGTAGCACCTTTAACCTCAGTAAAACAATTCCCCACGGCGGCCATTTTGAACTTATGTCACACTTGGGGTGGGAAACTCTACCTGGAAGACTGCTATCTATCAAGAACTAGTATTACTTCAACATATTAAGTGAGGACTTCACATAATCTCAGGAACAGCAACTACAACAACTGTTTCAATTTAGCAGGGAGGTTAGCTAGCTTACTAGCTAGTTAGCTACAAGCTAGCTGGATTCCGGTATCTAGCTATAGTGGACCAAGCCTACCTTAAAATATGAAATTATATCCCTCTGGATTCTTGAGGTCCGTTTGTTTCTAATAGGTTTGTCAGTGGGGAATGTGTAAAATAATAAATGATTGTGCCGATGTTTATATCTTGGCACACATCAGAAGGACATAGCTGGGCTGCACTTGCTCTGTAGAGTTTCCCTCCCAGAGTGTGACGTAAATTCAAAATGGCCACCGGCGGAATTTTTTAATATATAAGATCTATAGTAGGGACTTAAGTATGAAGGGTGCTTGCTAAAACCCTGGTCACAGAGGAAGACCACAGACAGCCAGACTAAGTGGTCACTGTGGGACTTGGCACAGCGCTGGTGGTGATCAATCACAAAGCTGACAGGGCAGTTTGTGAATGACAGCAGACGTACAGTAAATGTTTATGACAGCGCTGGGGACTTCATCATCTGACATCATGGCTGCCGGTTATAGCTTTGGGACCGTCCTAAAAACTCCTCGAACATGTTAAATATAGACTCAAATGACATAGGTGCAGTCCCTCACATCTATCCAGAATCAGGCCAACACTGCAGCAAATGTTCAAATCAATTCCTTCCGTGTTTAAAGCAGAACTTTCTTTTTTTTAACCTTTATTTCTTATGGGAAAGTCGACTGAATTTGCTTCACATTCACAGTCACAGTGTCTGTGGATTTGAACCAAAGACCTTCTGGTCACAAGTGTACTGTACCACAAAACTCATCTCTCAATCAGCCACTTCTGACCGGATCATTACTTGCATGATGCAACTGCTGAACAACTGCTGAAATTTAGGAACAGTTCCTCTTGAGGTGGACCTGAAGAGCCGAGTGGTATTTCGCTGTTGCACAATACATACATGTTAGTAAAAGTGTGACTTCTGCAATGGTTACATCTGTACTCTGCTGCTGTCACAAGTCTTCTATCCTCTACAGACCATGCAGACATTTATTTCAGTTCTCACCTAACCTTTATATGTACAGGTTAGGGATCAAGGCTCTCTTTTAGAAGGGAAGATGGTCAAGACAGCAGAAGCACCATTACCTATGGACAGAAAAACAATGAACACATTTCATAAGTAATACAACAAGTAGTATATAATCTCAGAAAAATGGGAGGAAGACATGAAGGAGAGAGAAAAAGAATAGACTACTCTACCGCTCTTATTCCACCACTTATTCATTTTTCTTGCGCTCTCACAGGAAAATTGTCAGGGCACTGTGGCTTTGACCCTTGCACTCCTTACTACTGGCTGGCTGTTATGTACGTATTCTACTGTAAGACTCGCTGTAAGTCCCTCTGGATACGAGCGTCAGCTGAAAGCTTAACATGCAGACCCAGCCTCCGCTGCCACAGTTACTTGTCACCATAGGAGAAGAGAGGAATCACATGGTATAGGTCAAAACTGTCTGCCTGCCACAAGTAGTTCCTCTCTAGTCCAGTTCTTACTAGTCTAGCCTCTCTCCGAGACCGCCTGTCTGTTCTCTACAGCCATCATCACTCCTTATTATGTCAATCTCAGCAAAACGGAGAAGCACAGAATGTAGAGTAGGGGCTAGAGTAGGATCTAAAATAAAATAAATCAGTGTATGATAGAGTAGAAGGATAAAACACAAAAGATTGTACAGAGTAGAGGAGAATCTAACATAAAATAGAACACAACAGAACAGTAAAGAACGGAAAAAGGAAAACGTGTAGCACAGCATTGCCTTTCTCACACAAATAATTACAAACGTGCTTGTACGTTAAAACAGCTGGCAGATAATTATAGGCTACAATGCATGATGAAAAAAAACCCCAAACAAGTCAACTTGACTTTTAAGGAGTCTACCTAAGCCGCCATTTTGATTCATTCCCATTTGGACCCAATTCTGTTGGACCCAAAATCAGAAAGATATTGAGGTCCAGCAGTTTTCACAAAATGATGCAGGTAGGAGCTACAGATAACTAACAATTTTGCCTCAACTTTCATTTAAACTGGTGCAAGCCATCATGTCTTTTCATTTCATAATTACTGTAGTTCTATTAGAAGCTGTACTAGTAGAATACATTAGAACAGCATACAACAGAAGACCTGGGTCAATTAGTTGTAAATAATTCATTCATAGAGTTTGTTTTAACAAGCGAGGAGTACCGGATGGGTGGGGCATTTTTCACTGTCTAGGTGATTATCAAATCCAAGAACGCCAAGCCGATACTTCTGTCTGTGTGGAGAATGTTTTTCCAAAGTAGTTTTGGAGAGAACAAACTTCTCACGAACTCTTTACAGTTTGAGACTTGTGTGCTTGACGTTGCGTGATCAATTAAGAGGCAGGTGTTAATTTTCCCAGCCGTTTCAACCGGCTCAGCACTACTGACTGTAGCGCCGTTTGGACGTGATGTGTCGTTCTCGCAATGAATCTTAGGGCTTCCCGTTCATCCGTTAGATATGACGTCATGGAGGACACAAGAACACACAAGAGTACATATTGAGAAAGTGAGTGTGGTGTGTGTGTAGGGGCGCACTTAGCGATTTGGGGGTCCTAGGCAAAGGCAAGCATGAGGCCCCCTGAATCCCAACCCTTTCCCTTTTTAATCCATCCTTTCTATACATTACATTTCAAATTGGGCTGAGCAAAGTATGCATCATGCAAGGGCACTTTTTTTCCCACCCAACATTGGTTGCTTTGCTTATTTTTTATTTCATTTTACTTCTCTCTCAGCTACTGATGCAGTGGCAAGGAGAATGAGCTTAAAGTCAAGTGGAAAATCACACTAGAAGTGGAACAGCCTACTGCAGCCTGACTGAGTGTGTGTGTGCGTGTGTGTGTGTGTGTGTGGGGGGGGACCATGGCTCAAGATTTAAATCATTTATTGTAACAAAAAGAGTGGTGTTTTTCAATAAGTACATTTATTTTAAATTGATAAAAAATACGTTTACATTAGTTCTATTCTTGTCTTTTGTGGGGCCCTCTTTGCCTAATGGTAAGACCGCCCCTGTGTGTGTGTGTGTGTGTGGGCATGTTGGTGTATCAGAGAGGGAGAGTATGTGTGTGTGTGTGTGTGTGTGTTAGCGTGCCAGAGACAGAGAGTGTATGTGGGTACAGTATGTGTGTGTGAGACCGTCCTCAGTGGGCTCTTGAGTACATCAGTTTGTCAGAGAACGTCCCCACGGTTCTGTGGGACAGACGGGAGAAGACCTCACAGTCTGTGTGTGTGTGTGTGTGTGTGCGTGTGAGCACGTGCACACTCACTATCTGACTCACCACCACTAAATAAATGTTTAATCCCCCGCTGGCTGATAACGCCTCGTGTTTTCCCAGCAGTCAGCGGCACACAGCTATTTGTTTGTTTATTTGTTTGGGGAGCGAGGGACGGGCGGATGAAAGGCGGGAGCCGACGGAGGTAGAGAGCGGTTCGATAATGTCTGAGGGAAGATTGACCTCTGACATACTGGAGAGGCCAGCGTCTGTCAAGCAAAGACAGCGCAGCCGTCTCGGAGACCGAATGTAGTCGTCCACACACACACACACACACACACACATACACACACAAAACCCCTTTCATATATCAACCCAGCGGAGGGATATGCAATTTGAAGCCTCCATTATTTTCCCCGATACCCATCCCCGAGTCTGCCGCCTCGCGTGTCTAAATGAATCCTCGACTTTGCTGTGCGGAGTCAGGATTAATTTGAAATACAGCAGGAGTCTCAGATGGAGTCTGGCTCACCAACAATACAAAGGCTGCCATCATTCCCCCATTATGGGGCCGAAAGATGGAAATGAATATGGATGAGAAATTTAAGCATGAAAACGTCCAGATGTGCTGCAAAGTGACTTTGGGAGATTAAGTGTGTGTGTGTGTGTATGTGTGTGTGAGCTTGTGAGTGTGTGTGTGTGTATGCCTGTGGCTTTAAGAGGCAGGTGCCTATGGTTCCCTTGACAACAGTCCGTCATGGGAGGTGTGACCTTGCTGTGGCATGTGTCAAAGCAACATGCTACATACTAAGTACATCGTACACGCACATTCTTTCTCCCGCACACACACACACACACACACACACACACACACATATTTACTTCAGTCCTTGACCTTCACGCCACGTCCCCTTTGTTTTTTTCTCCCTTCAGCTCTTAACCCTCTTCACGCCTTCTTCTCCTCCCACTTTCACTCCCTCCCTTTATCTCCTTCAATGCTTTCTCTCCATCTATTTCTCGTCTTTTTATGGCCTCTGTCCTTTCATTCTCCTCATCTCCTCCCTCCTCTTATCCCACCATCACCTCCCACCCCTCTCTCCTCTCCTCCTTCCTCCTCTGCTCTTGTTTTACTCTCTCTCTCTCTCTCTCTTACTCTCTCTCTACCTCCTCTTTCTTTTTCTCCTCCCTTAGTTAACGGCAACTCCCTTCCTCCTCCCTCCCTCTCTCCTCCCTTACGTAATGGTAACTCAACCCTTCCCCGCTCTCCTCTCCTCCTGGAGGTAATGGCTTCTCTCCTCCTCCCTGGGCAGTACGCTCCTCTCCTCCCCATCTCCTCTCTTAAGTAGCGTCGCGTCCCCTCCTCCCCTCCGTAATTGTGATCAATGGCAGCGACGGCTGTGTCGCTGACAGAAAGAGTGAGAGTCTTACCCTCCTCCTTTATTAGCTTCCCTCACTCCTCTCCTCTAACTCATTATCATTCCATTACATGGATTAGTCTGTTCCTGACACACGACCGGCCAGACACTCCTCATTATGGACGGATACACACACACACACATCAGTACGCACAGTGAATCATATAGATGATAGAAACAGACGATAAGACACACATAAGCTATGTTTTCATTCTAATGTCAAGCGAATTTTAGGCACATTTTTTAAATGTTGCCCAAAAAAAAAAAAGGAAATTGGGAGCGACTCCATCAGCTGGGTTGAGGCGAGAAAATCTGCACTTTGACAGTATTTTAACGCACCAACGAATGGCTATACAGTTATGATGGGCGGCTTATATATTTCTACGGAAGCGTAATGCATTCACTTGAGAAAAAAAAAATTTGCCCTGTTTTTCTGAATTAACGAGATAATTATCTCAGAAAAACAGAGCAGAATTTTTAAAAAAATTTTAAATGCTCTGTTTTTCTGAATTAACGAGATAATTATCTCAGAATTCTGAGAAAAGTTTTCATGGAAAAAAATAATTCTGCTCTGTTTTTCTGAGATAATTATCTCGTTAATTCAGAAAAACAGAGCAGAATTATTATTTTTTTTTAAATGCTCTGTTTTTCTGAATTAACAAGATAATTATCTCAGAAAAACAGAGCAGAATTATTTTTTTTCCATGAAAACTTTTCTCAGAATTCTGAGATAATTATCTCGTTAATTCAGAAAAACAGAGCAAATTTTTTTTTCTCAAGTGAATGCATTACGCTTCCATATATTTCAGACATTTCAGAAAGTCCAAAGCCACTTTTGAACTCTTGAGCAATGAGACTGAGCCTTTTATCCATTTGTCGTATCATTTCTTTAGAGACAAATAAAACTCTGCTTAAAGCGAGTGCAAACATGTTTTTGCGATATTGAGGAAATTTTATTGTATATTTGCTGTTTCCTAGCCTGGTAAGACCATCCTGATCACGTGACCTCACATTCTGTTTCGCTCCACGGATCAGTCTGGACTTCCAGCCGCCCACATCGATTTCAGTGGGCAGGAGTACTTGCCTTGACAGACAAACTCCTTCAGCCAATCAGCGAATCCAAATTCAAATCCAGTCGGAAGAACGGCGAAAACGTCTTTTCTGCCGAGAAACTCCGCTAGTGCATACTCTTGTTCTTGTTTAATTGTTGTTATTGAGTCTATTTCTGCAATAACTGCACCATGGCTGTGTTTACTCTACAAACGTTAACGTTAACGCTCGTTGCTTCGGGAGACGCCATTACTGTTTTGCCAGCGGCGGCCTGTATTTCACGTCATCAACTACGACGCAGTCCCTGATTGGCCCGGTTACGTCATCAACTATGACGCAGTCCCTGATTGGCCTGGTTACATTGTAATTTCAGGAAATCGATGTGGGCGGCTAGAAGTCCAGACTGATCCGTGGAAACAGAAACAGAATGTGAGGTCACGTGATCAGGATGGTCTTACCAGGCGAGCTGTTTCCATTCAGTGGTTCTAATGCAGTACATCATAACTTGCTTGGATGGAAACCCAGCTACAGGCAGGGCACGCACACACACAGAAACACGCAGTCAACAGTTAATGACATGCTACAGGCATAGCCATGTTACACACATAATCACATCAGGATTTGGTCAGTGTGTGTGTGTTTGTGTATATTTGTTTGTGTGTGTGTGTGTGTGTGTTTGTGTTAGTGTGAATGTTTGGAGTGAAGCCAGCCAGGCCCTTTTCCCTCCATCCACTTATTTGTCACCTTTCCAGAGTCACTTAAACCGCTTTGATCCTGGCAGATTTAGGGCCAAGCCTACACACACACACACACACACACACACACACACACACAAACATGCCAAAAAAACAAACAAACAGGAGAGAGTTTTCACCGCATTCAAATTTCAAACCCACTGACCCTCAAGCGGCCTAATATTAACGACCCTCAAACTTTAGACTTTGATTTTTGGGTGCTTGTGTGTGTGTGTGTGTATGTGTGTGTGTGTGAGTGTATGTGCACGTGTGTAAAAAGTGGTAATATAGCGTAGACCACCGATAAGCCTATTGAGGACGCCAGGATAAAAAAAAACCCATGTGAGGTTTTAAGCTACATCAGCTCCCTCGGATCTGCTACCTTCCTGCTCAAATCCACACACACACACACACACACACACACACACACACACAGACAGAGAGTCGACAAATATGCTCGTACACGTTAACTTGGGAGTGAAATCAACTGCATACATAAGCACAGATGTACGCACACGCTCGGTAAGACGGCGAGAGTAAGAAAGAGAGACAGAGTGAGAAAGAGAGACAGAGTGAGAAAGAGAGAGAGAGAGAGAGAGAGAGAGAGAGAGAGAGAGAGAGAGAGAGACAACATGTAGGACCCTTACAGGCAGCAGATATAACAAGTGTTTGGTTCAGAGCCATGCTGAAGCCTAACTGACAACAACAGCCTTAAAATAGCTCCCTGCTGAGTGGAGACAGCCTGTAAAGATGTCAACACTTTTGCACATTTTTTTTTCTCCCTACTCGCTTTCATTTTAAGATAAAAAAAACATAATTCATCTCAAAACTGACCTCGACCTCAAAGTTATGCGTTGTGTACAAGTGACATCGCAGCATTGGTGAAGTGTTATGCTGACGATGTGCTTTGGTTTGAGGAGCAACAGATTACACAGTTAATACCCTATATTTGCAATTTGTTGAACGTGTAGAAAAAAACTGTGACTGTGTGTGTGTGTGTGTGTGTGTTCATTTTGAGTAAAAGCAAAAACCTAAGCTGCTCTCAAATCAAAATCGTCTCTCTTTAGCTGAAAATCATTCTGCCCAGCAACATAATGACAAAATGTCAAATAACAGTGGGTCTACAGTTACATAAAATATGGAGCCATATGTGCATCACAGCTGAACAACAGGTTTTTTTCCCCCCTTCGTTTACAAATTTATTGTGTCGTTTCACTTTTCATACGTGGAAATTATGGCTTATATTTTCCTTACCCCGCACAGCAACAGCCATGGTTGTTTACCAGACTCATTAAATGCTACAGATACGTTAAAATGTGGGTTGGAGGGAACGGAAATGAGGTTCATTAGTTATCTTCCATTATGGTCAAACAGACACAGACACTGTCACCATTGATTTCACTGCAGTGTTCATTCAGTACACACTCATCCCGCGCTCGTAGATTTCCAATCAAACCGCATATTTTTAGAATCTAGGTATCTGTTTCATATTTTTGGGTCAAGATGTTAGCCTGGAGTGGTTTGTTGCTCCAATAAAGCTGCAGTAACACGTCATTGTAATAAAAAAAAAACCTGAAAATGTTCAATAAATCTTTTTAATAATTATATAATACTTTCCTGGCAACCACAGCTGCTGCCATCATGGAGGTCCATTGGAGAATTAGCTGTGCACAAGTAACGGCTGAATGTAATAACAACCGGGCAAGAAAAAGAGCCAGAATACCTGAAGAAGATTGTTGTGGTGTGGATGAAGGTAATGTTATGACTAGAAGTAAACAGATGATAAGGTAGATTTGTTTCCAAATGTACATACTGTGACACAACTGTCTTGTCTTTAGCCGTAGTCTCTACTCCAAAACACTGAGTGCTAGTTTGAAATGCGTCCGCTCAGTTAACCTAGACCAGTGGTTCTCAATGTGGGGTCCGGGGACCACCAGGGGTCCTTGAGGGGGTTCCAGGGGGTCCCCAGCAAACTGATGAATTGTTAAACTTCACCATTATTTAATTTACAAGAAGTTAACACAATTAGAGAATGTAGAAGAATGATTATTTTTGATAATTCTTTCATTATTATCTCTCTACCTGCAATATAGATATTCATGGAATTCTGGACAAAATCATATTTAACAATAAAAATATTCAGAGATTTGGGTCCGAGAGACAAAATATCATCAAATGGGGGTCCATGGCTCTAATGTGGACTATATTAGGGGTCCTTTATATAACTGCTGTTTCGGTTAGCTAGCTAACTAGCTAGCACAGGCTAATTTAGGAGAGCAACCGATGCTAATGTTAGCTCACGACTATTAGCCACTACCAATGCTAGCTTCTACTGCGCAAAACACATCAGTGTTTACAACAGTTTACAGTGAGGGTGAACTGATAATAAGCTAATAAGCTAACATTACCTGAATACAAAATCGATGCATCAGTGGCAAAATAACCAGTTCCCCGTCAAAAACGGCACAGAAATTAACCATGTCTACTGAATTTTGTTGAGACAACTTCGGCGTGCGTTTAGAAACACAATCAGCTGTTCAAGCCGCCGTTTCCCCAAGAGCTGACGACCTCCAATATGGCCGCCAGAGGGTGCGTTGTGTTACTTGAAAGCCCTCTACAGGAGCAGCACCAGCCTGAAGAGCAGAATGAGTCATAAAGCTCTGCAGTCCGCTCTGCTTCTCCTCCTTGACTCACTGACAGCACCGCGACAGCCAATGGGCTGCTAGAGGGGGGCGGGACCTACAGACTGGGGAGGGAAGGGATGAGGCATGGCATGGGGCGGCTAGGACATCAATCATTCGGGAAGGACGGGGGGGGGGAATTGTCTTAAATTTGGAGTCTGGAGCTGGGGTCGGAGCAAAATTGAGAGATAGAGGGATGTGTGTGCGTGTGTGTTGTGTGTGTGCACATGTGTGTGTGTGTGTGTAGGCTATGCCCCCCTAGCCTGGTCTTACAGATTATTAGCATGCTGGTCACATCAGCAGTCAGACACAGAGCGAGCTGGGCAGACTCCAGAGAGAGGCTGAGGCTTCCTCCTCTCATTGTAGCGCAGTACTGACTTAAGCACTAAATATACTTAACGCTCCAGCAACAACGAGAATGAATAGGCAATATCGCAGAGCAGTCTGGCAAACACCATTACAGAGAGAGAGAGGGGGGGAAAAACAGACACTCAGTGATTGTGCCTATGTGTGGAGTGTGTGTGTTACAGAGAGAGAAAGAGAGTGTGTATGTGTGTGTGTTTCTTTACTCATGAGAATCAAATGTCTTGACAAGGATGGAAAGATGAGCAAAATCCTTCAAAGTGACGACATTTTGCCGATCCTCACTTCTTTAAGGGGCTATTTTTGGGGTTAGGATTTGGGTTTAGGGTTAGGATTAGAATTAGGATTAGGTTCAGGTTAGGTTTTTGGGTTAAGATTAGGGGTTTGGGAATGAATGTAGTCAATGAAGGTCCTATAGTAGTTTGTATAGTAACAAATGTGTGTATTTCCCTACTGAAAATACTGAAACTAAACGGTGATGATACTTATTCACTTGCTCAATGTCACAACAGAGTTAGTAATCAACAACATTGGGAATCCACTGAATGATGTGCTGTGAGGTTTGAGGCCACACACACGCACACACACACACACACACACACACACACATACTAGCAGCAGCAGCACTAGCCCATAGGCATAAAATCTGTCCACAGTAATAGCAGGGCAGGCCGGTCCTGATTGGGATCTTATCGATGTTTGCCCAACACCTGGCATGCCAGACCGAGCACAGCATGCAACTCTGCTGCCATGCATGGAAACAGATAGTCTGCTGATGACTAGTGCTGCAGGGTATTGACAAATAATCATATTGCAATCATTTAGTGGAATATTGCAATTGCGATATAAATTGCAATGCAGTATACAGACACCGATTTTTCAATATTTTAGATGTTTAGGCGAACAAGAAACATTTTTAATTAAAAAAACTAAGACATAACACTTGTTATGTGTGAATACAATGTAAGTTTTTTTTTCATAGTGTTTAATTTAAATTTATAGGTCAGACATTGACCTCAGCACCAGACACCATGTTTAGGATCCATTTTCAGCAGCCACCACTCATAAAATAATTGCAGCCTCTTGCGATTTGGAAATTGAAGTAGATGGTATTGCGATTTTTGTTTTTTTTCGATGAATTATGCAGCCCTACCGATGCCTGCTTTGTAAATGCTGGGAGAAAACCAAGCAAACATGCACACTATCACACACACACACACACAGAAGCAAACATGGACATACACACACACACAGAGAAAGCTAATTGTAGTTTGGCTGATCAGTATGCATGTACGCTTGACTGCGCCCAGACTAGAGAGAGAGAGAGAGAGAGAGAGAGAGAGAGAGAGAGAGAGAGAGAGAGAGAGAGAGAGAGAGAGAGAGAGAGAGAGAGAGAGAGAGAGAGAAGAGAGAGAGATGGAGGGAAAGAGTGAGAGAAGAGAGCAACAACAGGACACTAATCCAGCAGCTTTTAATTTAGTGTGTATTGATCAGAGCTGCATCTCTTTAGCTAGTGTAGGGAGACAGAGTCAGTCAGTCTGTCCTTTTGTGTTGATATGGTCCAACAGTCTGTAATGTCCTTCTAAATGAGAGCCACTCTACACGTCTCTCTGTTTCTATTTTCTTTCAATACAACTCTAAGTTCTTGTACATTCAGTATTTTGACTATTCTCTTATTCAGCTGTTAATTAATATGCATCGTCAAATCCAGATCGCAACTCTGTACACATGAATTAAAAGAATATTCTCAACATCCCCATGATACTTACACATGCTGCAAAAATTACTAATAAACAGACTGCGTCATTATACCGGCTCATATCCCAGCTATTATATTTAGGTTTCGAACAAGGTTAGTTGGGATTAATTAAGGTTAATTCTTCATTTATAGGCAGTAATGTATCCCAGACTTTCCTCGACCATTAAATAGGTGCTGTGAGTCACCCTGCCGTAAAGAGCTGCTAACCCTACTATACAATTCATTAGTATGGGTTTCAGTGAACAGGTCTAATGTAACATGATGGTATAAATGCTGTTTCAATGGCTTTTACATACTGCCAAGAAGAAAATTAGGAGGAAACGCTCAATGTTTTTGCATGAAAATCCTCAGATTTAACAGAAATTGGCACAGAATTGTGTCTGTCAGCAGCTTGAATGCAAAAATACCAATATTGGCCTTCAGAAACCCATACTGGTTGAACCCTAGTATCTAATAGCCTTACATTGGCAACTGCATACATGGTATGGTATTTACAAGAGCCAAATTATTATATGAATATAAGATATCAATTTCAATGTGCATTGTACATGCACTCAGCCTGTTTAGCCCCCTGTGGGTCAAGTACAATGAACTCAATACTTGTGTTTCTGACTCTCTCTATCCCTCAATCTTTATCTATTGCAGGGATGTGATCAAGGAACACCAGAAACCCTGGAAAAAGTATAGTCATCTCCTATTATTAATAAATGGGATTTGTGTGTCTAAAGATAAAAAAAACCTGAATTGAAACAGCCTGAAAAATCTCATCCGTGTTTCTTGATTTTGTGCATTCTTGCCTAATGTCTTTGAGTATCCTGAAAAGCATTAGACAAATAGAAAGTATTAGCATCATTATTTATATCATTACCTCTGATTATGCAGGGATTAACACAGCACTGTTACCTATCTGTGCATCTCTTTGTAAGTCTGTTTTTGGCTGCCTGAAAAGCACCACAATAATAGATCCAAAACTCAAACTTCAAATCCACCGCTTCAATAAACAATAACGGCAAAGACAGACGTAACGTTAAACTATCTCTCATCAGCTAATGGCGTTCGGAGATGTCGTCCTAATCTTTCTGTCCACATCTGCTTTTTTGTTTGGTTTCAGTGCACAGGAGCTTTTCATGGCAATCGAGGAGAAGTGCTTTGTAAGTTAGGGGCTATAATTAAATGCACTAGGGTACATGACTTCATAGCTGAGCATGAGGCTAGCTCTGTTGGATGATAAAAGAGACGTTTGGTTTTACCAGAATATTCCGTTCGGGAAGATTAGACATGAAATGAAGCCGACCATCAATCTGCCACTCTCTGTTCCTGCTCTGTGACATTTCCCTTTTCCATGGTGTGTGTGTGTGTACTGTATGTGTGTGTGTGTGCATGATAGACAGCATTTCCAAATTAATCTATTAATAATTTCTGCCTGCCTGAGCCTCACATTGTGTGTGTGTGTTTTGGTAAATGTCTAAATAGATCTATTATCAGTTATGACAATCTGTCACCTGCATCACAGGACGGCAGGCTCTTTACAGCAGGGTCACGGTCACAGTGACACAATGCATTAGGAGCTCCTGCGAGCATGTGTTAATACTGTGTGTGTGTGTGTGTGTGTGTGTGTGTGTGTGTGTGTGTGTGCGCACTCCAGGCTCATTGTCTCCTTGTTCTTCAATTTCTCCAATGTCTTATCTCTCTCGGTAACACAAGCTGTCCACCGCCGCCCGCCAACAACCAAAAAAAACAAAAAGAAAAAAAAGGACAATCTCTCCTTCTCCCTCTCATCCCCTGCCCACCCCTTCTTTCCATTCAAGGCTTTTTCATTTCTCCTCTGGCGTTCCTTAATTCTCCATCCCTCCGTCTGTCTCATCTGATAGCGCCCTCTGCTTCCCTCCATCCAATTCCCCCCTCCTCCTCCTCCTCCTCCTCCTCCTCCCTCCGCTCCTGACGATTTTTCACCCACCCCCTCCGCGATCTTTCTCTAATTGGTATGCAGGTCTCTACTTATTTTTTTTTTTATCCTTTTCCCGTTCGATTGCCATCCCTTCTTTCCTCTATCTTCCTCCAACACAGACTTTGAATTGATTTTATCCAATTCCAGTCCTGTGTGTTCTGCCCTCTGCCCTCTTACCATCTTCTGGCTCTCTCTTTTAAACATTTCTTTCCATTCTCTCCATCTCTGCCTTGTGACGGCTGCCCAGTCCCACTACCAGCAGTCTTTCAGTCTCTCTCCGTCTCTCTTTTACATACATTCTCAATGCTTTAACTGAGAAGTAATAATAATAAGCAGCAATAGCCACCATGGCTGAACAGACAAAGAAAAGAGGAGTACCCTACAGAAACTTCATCAACAGAACATCTGAGGAAAAAGACGTCACAGCTCCGCCCACACTGTTTGATTGACAGGTGATCTCTGGGAAGTGCAGTGCAGAAACACCACAGAGCACTTAGCACCAAAGATGTCACCAAAATTTACAAAAAAGGAGGAAATCTCTTGAAATATGAGTCAGATATTACAGAGGTTCAACATGATTTAAGACATTTAAAGTTATACAAGAGACCGAGGTGAATCTTGCAAGTGGTTTGGCCTTTATTTTGGCACAGCAAACGTGTGAAGATGCCCAAGGCTGCCAAATATCACGACCATCACCTAACAAAAAAATACTCAAGACTTCTGCCCAGCTAAGCATGGGATTTGGTCGGCAAATACACACACTCACACACACACACACACACTCACACACCCCCTCTCTGCCACTCGGTCCTGCCTATGCCCTGTCTGCTTACAATGCAATGTGAGGTTTCGCTCTCTCTCCCACGCACGCCATGTGTGTTTGTGACTATGAACGAGCGCATCAGTCTGCCGGCACATTCCTTTAAAAGCCCTTGATATGAGCACGAGTGATGTGTGTGAGTCTGTGTGTGTGCGAGAGTGTGTGTGTGTGTATTTGAGTCTGTGTGTGTGTGGGAGAAAGAGTTAGAGAAATAGAGAGAGTGGGTGAGTGTACAGTGGCAGAAGTGGGTTACAGGTAATACGTAACATGGTTTTCGTGTGTGTGTGTGTGTGTGTGTGTGTGTGTGTGTGTGTGTGTACCATGTGGGCAGTATGTACTATATGCATGACGGAGCATGCAATATGTGGTTTTACCATATGTAGCTATGTAGCCGTTAGTGTATGTGTCTGTATGTGTGTGTGTGTGTTTTCCTGTGCTGTGACTCATAGTTAATCTGAAGGCAGAGCAGAAGTGATTCCTTCACAACAGCAAAAACTCTGTGTGAGAGTGTGTGTGTGTGTGTGTGTGTGTGTGTGTGTTCAAGCAGGCCTATTGCTCACCACAGTGCTCGTCAAGACCGAATCCTGGCATGGCTCTTTGCTGTGTGCTCTTGCCCACAGCTGGGGAGCTCTTTGAGCATGTGACTGCATGTAAGTGGGAGGGCACTTCGTTTTGATGTTGTTATACTAAGCTATCTAGTATGCGAATTGGTATGTGGGTGGCTACTGCTTCATTTGGATGGTGTTAGAGTAAACTACGCAGCGTGTGAAGTCAGTTTAGATGTCGTCAACTATAAATCAGACACTCAGAGAAACTGAAAACGCGAGAAAGAAAAAGGTTAGAGTTCATTTATTCACTTGATGGGCAGAGGGATAGAAAATAAGGCGGAGGTTGGCGTGAGAAACAGAAGGAAAGAAAAACAAAGAATCTGTGTAATGTGTGTAATGAGAGAGAGAGAGAAGAGAGGTGGAGAGACGGCGTCCGAAAGAAAGAGAAACGTGATGCCAGAGAAACTGAAAGATATGTGAAGAGAAAACGTGAGAGGCAAGTGGAGACCAAGGTGAGTGTGGTGAGTCACGGTGAGAAAAGTCTCTAGAGAAGAACAGCTGCACTGGTGGGAGAGGAAGTCACGGGCCTGAATAAATACAATAATGTGTGTGTGTGTGTGTGTGTGTGTGTGTGTCCCCGGGGTGTAGTGTTGCCATCTGTACACCAACGTGTAGCTCTGCTCTACATCTGGACTGAGAAAAAAAATTAATAAAAAACAACAACGCACTCTGATCACATCCAATCTCCACTACAAAACACACAACACACACACAGTAATACACTTGTCGGTCTATTATGTAACCTTTTGAACAAACGGCTTGCAGAAATACATGAGGAAAAAAACACATTTCACTGCAGTTAAGATAAACAGCAGCCCGGGGCCTGAATTCAATCTGTGAAATAGACACAGCAGTAGAAACAGGATTGTAAAACATGGGTCTTATTTATTCCCTCAGCGGCCATTTTGGACTTTTCCGCATACTTGGGGTGGGAAACTCTACCTGGGAGAAGCGTCGGGAATTGGACAAACATTTATCATTCCACAGATTCTCCGCTGAAAAACATATTAGAAACAAACAGATCTCAAGAAGCTGGAGTGTTATACTGTAGGTTTACATTTTAACATACTATATTTGTCCCTCTGCTAGCTAACGGAATTTAGCCTCGGTACCGTTAGCTAGCTAATAACTAGCTAGCTGGTAAACTAGCTAACTTCCATGTGAAATCCAAGCAGTCGTAGTCGTTGTTCAAGAGATTTCTAGATAATTTGATGACTGTTAGTGTTGAAGTAACACCTGTTTTATATATTTGCCGATCTTCTGAGTGGAGTTTCCCACCTGGAGTGTGTTGTAAATTCAAAATGGCCACTGTGGGTTGATTTTTTTTTTCTTGCACTAGCGATGCTACCCATCTCTCTGTATGACTAGTAGCATTTCAAACAGTGTAAACAGTGGAGACAGTGGAAGTATTTAAGGGTCAACATGGCTAACACCATAACAGGTTGACAAAAATACAAGATAAATCTGGATGTGATTCACCGACAATCAGAAAATATATGGATTGGATGGGAGTATTAGGCTACCAGGGGCTTTTGAAGGTCGATACCAATATTATCAGATTGAAATCGCCAATAGCTGATGTTTTGTCCCAATATTGAATGTCTTTAAAATGTAGGCCTAAGTATTTCCCCCATATTTTGCTTCTTGGCAGAGTGGAGAAGCCTCTGAAACAACACTTCGACCACCATGTGAAACTAAAACTCTCCATCGCAGCTATTCAATGGGGAAACTCTGGGATACATTAGACATTTAAATGATGAAATAATTTACAAACTTCATAATTGAACAGTTAAAAGAATAAATAAAATGTGCAAAGAAAATAAAATGTCATTGCAGGTTTTATAGACTCTCTTTATGTAACTGAGGACTGGGAGGCAGTGGTCGACACTGACTGGCTGATATCCGATAGTTAATAAAAGGCCGATATCAGGACAAAATATCGCTCTAACACTAGTGTGCACCCTGTTAGTGCGTGTTTTCTTTTTGTTCCTCTACTTAGCTCTTTCTTTCTATGTATCCATGCCCTGGTGGAGCAAAGGACACAGATGAAACTGCTGTGAGTTGCTCCTAAAATGGTGTTTACCCATGTAAAGACGCAAGGAGGCACAAGACGGGAAGCATATGGACGCTCGAAGCGGCTACAATATGACACAGCGGGCCTGGAACGGAGCCCGTGACAGCGGTGTTGGCGCCGTATCGATGGCAGCGGGTGAATCTGCGCCAGCGCGGAGAGCCGTAACGGCCCCGCCGGTTTTGACAGCTACGGAAACAATGGCAGCAGAGGTGAAACGGCGCAGATCCATCACGACCGCACCGGGGTTGGTGGCGGGGACGCGACTGTGGGAGCGGAGCCGTAATGGAGGCAGCCGGGGGGGGGGGGGGGGGGGGGGAGGCAGTAGATCAGAGGGTTGAGTTACGGACAGGATCGGGGCAGCAGCCTGGATAGAAAGGGCTTAGATGTAGCTGCTGGCTGGCCGTCTACATCACTGTGAGGTATGATACTGCGGGGAGAGAGAAGGGAGAGACAGATGGAGAGACGCTGAGAGAGAGAGAGAGAGAGGGAAGCAGGAAGGAAAAGACAGAGAGAGGAAGAGGGAGAAAGAAAGGAAGAAAGTGAAGGTGTCAGAAAGCGTAATCCCTCCATCAGGTCACCTCTCTCTCTCCCGTATCTCCTCCTTTTGCCCCAGCCGCTCCACTAAATCACCCTAGCTTTGATGTCGTCCTTTTTTCCGATAAAGCCTCCCCCCCTTTTCTCCGTCAGCCTCTCCTCCCCCCTCCCTCTCGTCTTCACCCACTCAAGCCCTTTTTCTGTCCTTCACAGCCTTTCCTTCCCTCTCTCTTCTCACACCCGCCCCTCCAACGCTTCTTCTTTTTTTTTTTTTTTAACTCCCCCTTGACTTCTCACCCTCCCTCTCATCCCTCTCTCCATCCATCCACGCTTCACGCTTCATGCGTATTGTGCATCATCTTCCCCTGCTTCACCCCTTTCGTCATTCTTCTTCTTCTCCTCCGCTGCGATCCCTCTCTCCTTGTTTCTCCTCTCTGCTTCATATCCTGTTTGTTCCTCCGCTAACACTCAGTCTGTAGAGAGAGAGCAACACTCACCCCGCTGACATGGGCTGACACTTAGCCTGAAGCAAGAACACCCTGCCAGGACACAGACGCTCACACACACACACACACACAAACACACACACACACACACACACACAAACAAGCCCCGTTTGAAGTAAGACGCAAGGTGAGGCAAGACGCAGATGTTCTGTGTTCAGTGAAACATACAGCGGCACTGCAAGGCACAAACACAGTGAAAACTCATTATAACACACACATTAACTTATACTTAAACACACTAACACACACACACACACACACACACACACCCACACACCAAGCACCATTTGATGAAAGGCGCAAGGTCAGCCAAGACACTGATTCAAGTGCTGCAAAACATAATGAAAATTACACTGAAGGCGGCACTCAACGTGAAAACGCAGCACAAAAACACACTAGCACACATCTAACACACACACACACGCACACACACACACACACCCATTTACTGTGCAGGTGCAAGGTGAGACAAGAAGCAGGCTCAAGTGCTGCTAAGTGAATATAACACTGTGTAATGAAAATGACACTGTGAAAGGCAGCACTCAACGTGAAAATGCAGTGCGAACACACATTTATACACACTAAGATATACACTTATACACGTGCTAACACACACACACACACACACACACACACACACACACACACAACCGTCATTTGATGCAAGGTGATCAAGATGCAGCTTCAAGTGCTGCAGAATGTAATGAAAATGACTGTGTGAACGCAGAATCACACACACACACACACACACACACACACACAAACACACAGGCGTACATAAACACACATACTGTTTATGTGTATGTGTTAAAAACCAAGTGACCTCTTGCTCTTTCACTCGCGCTCTCTTTTCCGCTTTCCCTCTTTCCCTCTATTTCTCTTTCTTCCCCCTCTATCTCTCTCTCCCTCTTACTCTCTCTCCTTTCCTTCTTGCTCTCACCCCTCTCTTACTCCCTTTCCTTCCATTTCTCTTTCTTCCCCCTCTATCTCTCTCTCCCTCTTACTCTCTCTCCTTCTTTCCTTCTTACTCTCACCCCTCTCTTACTCTCTTTCCCTCTATTTCTCTTTCTCCCCCCTCTATCTCTCTCCCTCTTACTCTCTCCTTCTTTCCTTCTTACTCTCACCCCTCTCTTACTCTTTCCCTCTATTTCTCTTTCTTCCCCCTCTATCTCTCTCCCTCTTACTCTCTCCTTCTTTCCTTCTTACTCTCACCCCTCTCTTACTCTCTTTCCCTCTATTTCTCTTTCTCCCCCCTCTATCTCTCTCTCCCTCTTACTCTCTCCTTCTCTTTCCTTCTTACTCTCACCCCTCTCTTACTCTTTCCCTCTATTTCTCTTTCTCCCCCCTCTATCTCTCTCTCCCTCTTACTCTCTCTCCTTCTTTCCTTCTTACTCTCACCCCTCTCTTACTCTCTTTCCCTCTATTTCTCTCTCTCCCCCCTCTATCTCTCTCTCCCTCTTTCCTTCTTACTCACACCCCTCTCTTACTCTCTTTCCCTCTATTTCTCTTTCTCCCCCCTCTATCTCTCTCTCCCTCTTACTCTCTCCTTCTCTTTCCTTCTTACTCTCACTCTCCTCTTACTCTCTTTCCCTCTATTTCTCTTTCTTCCCCCTCTATTTCTCTCCCTCTCTCTCTCCCCTTCTCTTTCCCTCTTACTCTCACTCTCCTCTTACTCTCTCTCTCCCTCTATTTCTCTCCTCTATTTCTCTCCCTCTCACTCTCATTCTCCCCCCCTCCATTTCTCTCCCTATCTCTCCCCCTCCACTATTTCTCTCCCCTCTATTTGTCTCTCTCTCCCTCTCTTACTCTCTCTCTCTCTCCCCCTCTATCTCTCTCTCTCTCTCTCACACATTCTCACTCTCTCCGTCTTGCTCTACTTCCCACAGCCACAGGCAAGGACACACTGAGGCCTGTTACTTCCTAAGGAGGGCACAATCAACCTTTACACACACACACACACACACACAGATCCCCCCCTCCCCCCTGTCAAATTCCATCGCATATGTTTACAAAAAAATAAAAAGCATGTGTTTGACAAATTGAGGTTAGCACGTGCTCCAGTGTCTGCCGGCTCTGTCAGAAAACACCCTGAGTGCAAGTTATCACTGTTGGCAAGTTTGCTAATCGTGTTTTCGCTGGTTTGCACTTTGTTATCCAGAGCGAAAGGCCTGTTGGCTGGCCTCTCCCCTCTCTGCCCCTGCTAGACTGAGCATGTGACTCGCCGTGTGTGTGTGTGTGTGTGTGTGTGTGAGACGTGTAGATAAGATACCGTTTGTAAGAGACAGTGGAAAATGTCGAGGCTGTCATATACAGGCCTACAGTCTGTGTGTGTGTGTGTTTATCTGCATTAAATTAAATATAAATGTGTGTGAGTTGATCTTAAAAATGGGAGGTGGATCCGTTCCTCTGTGTCATTTAGATCTAACTACAGGAGCGCACAGGAATCCTCTTTTTGGTATCACTCACACACACACACACACACACACACAATTGACCCTTCATTAAAGCGATTACAGATTAATGAGCAGAGCGCACGCCTAATCCAGTTTAGCCCGAGACGGGGAGACGATGGCATCGCAGCCCGCTCTCGGCCGGCAGAACCGCACACCACTCGATTGGTTACCGTGGAACAGGAAACCTCTATCTCAGTGGCCGATCGCATTAGCTTCCTGGTTATCGACCAATCAGAGCTGCCCCGGCCCCGATCCAGCCATCATAATCGGCTGAGAGTATCAGAATGGCAGGGGAGTCGAGTTGTAGAGCAACAGCTGAACCAAAGAGGCCACTTAGGATATGCATCTATTGTCCCATACCAATTATCCTTATTTTATCAGTACCTCCATTTCTACACTGCTAAACATCCATTTTGGGAATTACCTGGAGTCATTCAGTCGATATCTGTAAAAGCCAGTCTATAAACTAAGGACTTAACTTGCCCACTATCATCTACAAAGAGCCACATGTTGTTTTAATTTTGTGCAATCAATCATTTTGTAAGAGTAGGTGTTACTTTTGAAACATGGCTCTTCAACTGCAAAATGTTGTTCATGTTACAGTAGAACTGCACCAATTGTTGGGTAACACAACTGAAAATTATGATTACATACCGACTTTCTGTTATTGTAATTCTTTCTCAGTATCGTTTTCCCCATGATTATTTTTAGCTTTAAAAGTTAAAATGTTGCTGAGGAATTGAGGAAATGTCCAGGTAATAAAGTGGTGTCAACAATCCTTACCACAGGCACCGTGTCAAGGTCAATCTGTGTTAAGTGTATTACAAGCTTGTGCTATCACCCGAGGGAAACAATGTGTAACCTGAGCTGGAAAGGATTACAAACATGTGCACACATTATTTGCATGCATACACAGATATAGCAGGCTCACATACACTCTCTGTATGGCTGCACAAATGCAGTCAGTGTTGTGTGGCCTCATGTTGTTCCTGTTGCTTATTCTCCCGTGTGCCTCCTGTATATGTGGCTGTGTGTGACTGTGTGTGTGTGTGTGTGTGTGTGTGTGCAGCGCTGAGCAATTCACTACTGCAATTTCCAAATCATAAGAGTGCAATTTTGCTCTTAGAGAGAAAGGTGTTTCAGATAGCTTCCTAAACACGGCACTTTGGAGCCGTACAAAATCTCTGGCCTACAAATCAAGGTACCCATCAAAGAAATTCTCTCCAAAATAAACTGCATTCAAAAAGGGAAAATCATGAGCATTTATACGTCCCATATTTCCATTTCATGTTTCCAAGTGTTGAAACCGCAATTATGTAGAAAAATCTGTGCGCACAAACCGCACTTCACATTGCAATCACAATATAAAAAATAAAAAAATGCGATTTTTGTGTGGGTGTGCATGTGGATTTATGTAACTGGATGCGACTGTGTCCTTGTTTATAGCACATTAGATGACAGCAGAGCATATGTCAGTGGTTCTGCCCATGGATAGGTGTCACTACACCTTGGAAAACAGTGTGTGTGTGTCTATATGTGTGTGTGTGTGTGTGTCTAGCTGCCAGATGGGAGTCTTTGATTCCACAGCAGGAGGATCGGTGTCAGGAGACATAAACATAAGCGATGTAGCTCTCAAACACGCACACACACACACACACACACACACACAAACATACTACAACACTACAAAACCACAACAAAAGCTTTCTCCAACCACAGCAGTGTTATGGACCAATCGACCACAACCTCTACAGTGCAGCAGCAGCAGCAGCAGCAGCAGCAGTAGGATAACTTCTTTCACTACCGAATTGTTCCTGCTTCTCTCCACTTCCTCTCTCAAACCCAGCGTGAGAGAAAAGAACCGCAGCCAGCAGCCAAACGTTGGTGAATCTTCATGTTTGTCCAGTCTACCAGACACCAGGTAAGCACTCTCTTTTAGGTGAGCAGCTCCTTAAGGCAGGGTGAGGCAGGTTTCACTGCAGGTTTTACACACTGCCAGCCCTCAAGCTGTTGAGTAAAAACCGCCCACACCACACTGATTTCACCGGTCGGCCATCTGATTGAAGATAATAATAATGGGAGGTAGTTTACTTCTAATTTCAATAGTAAAACGTGGTTCCAAAAGTGGTTCCTAGAGCTCCACAAGTGTTTGGGTAGTTTGATTTGTTGCTGTCGAAAGTGACTCCCATGCTGCCATACTTCCTCTTTCCTACATACTGTATGTGCTATGTGCAACCAGTATGCCATCACATTTATACAGGAAGAATTGTCAGCATCTGTAATGGAAATAATGGAGTCTTTAGAAACCTATGGGATGAACGAATCATTTAAGTAAATAACAGCCTTGTATTTCATCATTTTTCAACTTTCCACTATTGAAGAAGAAGCCCATTATCAGATACTCTAAATAATCACGGAAAAACAAAGTGAAAAGCAAGCATCTGTCCACTGAGATGAGGTCATTGGGCGAGTTTTGTACTTTACACTCTCCCATCTCCCTTCATCTCCATCAGCTGAGGCCAGCTGAGCCACGGAGGAAACTTCAGACCTCTTGGCCGCTCGGCTGTACGGAAGAACGAGCAGCGCCAAGACGAGTGGCAAAGCCAAAGCTTCTTAATGAACACTACTACTGTGTGTGTGTGTGTGTGTGTGTGTGTGTGTATGTGATAGCCTGCTGGCTCTCTCTCTCTCCATTCCTTTCCATTTGTGTGTGTGTGTGTGCAGCAGAGAGCGGGCAGGGTGGATAATGTAGCACTGACACTCGAGGAATGAAGAGAGTCGTCCCACTATTGTGTTGCAGGGCAATTATAGCACATGAGTCCAACAAATGCACGATGTATAATTCAGAACATCCTGCATTCTGCACTGCGCTTCTTCATGCCAACAGTATTCATTACCAGGCCAATAGATAAGCATTTATTTTTAATGCCATGACCCTGTTTGTTTGTTTTTTACTTTTACATTTTAGCCATTTAGCGGATGTTCTCATCCGGCGACTTACAAAAGAGTAAGCAAGAGCAGAACAGGCTTAAATTCCTAGATCGCCAACAACCAAGAGTGAGGAAAGTGAAGGTCAAAGCCACAACAGATGCTACAAATTAGTTAGTGCGTCCTCCATTATGTGTGATAGAGAAGAGCTAGGTAAAGAAATAATAGCCGAAAGAGAGAAGGTGAAAAGGTTTTAGTAAAAGAAGCTAGTGTACAATCTTGACCTTCTTCTCTGACTGATGTTTTGGTGAAGATTAGATGAAGAATCTATGGATGTGCATGTCTTGGCTGCTTGTAATGTTGGATATGCTCTGGTTAAGAGTATAAGAGCTAAATGCTTAAAATGTAAATGTTAAATACGTGATCCTGTGTAGCTCAATAGACAGAGCGTGGCATAAACACTGCTAGAGTTAGGGGTTAGACTGCTTCTTAAGCATCCCATAATAAAAATGTATGCAAGTGCATTAGTCAGACACATCCGGCAAATGGTGCACGTCACACATGAAGCCTTTCCCCTCGTCTATGGTCCACATTTTACCCACTCTGCCCACTCCTGCCTATAGATCCGTCTCTCTCTTCTGGGAAAGAGAGTCTCCACTCATGGCCCGGGAAGCCGCAATGAAGCACACCAGAGAGAGAGACACCATCCATCTATGGACCCGAGTCACGGGACTTTCCCCCCCGTCGGCTCTGCAAGAAGGCCCTCTTCAATAATGCAAGACGAGGAGCTCCACGACAGGGCCCATTCCAGGAATACTCGACGCAGTGGAGCTGCGCGAGGAGGCCTGAACTATGCAGGATGCTGGAATCCAAACCATCCCCGGTGTGAGCGCCGGCAGGCACCGCCGACATTCCACCTGACTGTAAAAAACTCACAGCGCTCGGAGACTGGTAATCTTCATGCTACGCACTGCGGACCCTATATGTGTATACAGCGGGGAGGTAATCCGCTGAAATGCGAGGCGCATGCGGAGTTTGGAAAAGCAGCTGCCTGTCACTGGGATTATTTGGCAAGGGAAAATGAACGTTTCAGCCCCCCCCACCCCCCGAGGTGAGGGAGGAGAAGAACCGACGAACCGAACACACCCGTGTGTTGATGACACTGCAGAAACTAGGAGAGACAGCGGAGGGAGGAATCACCCAATACACCGCACTGAAACAGCTGGTCCGGAGCCAGGAAAATGATTTATTCGGCCGTAGTAAAGAATAGAATGGAAGGTCATGAAGGCTGAACGCAGACATGACCTCAGAGGCACTCGGGCCGCGATGACAGATAGGAGAAAGGGCGGGGCCGGCTTCGTGAACGGAGCCGATTGTAGTTCTGTGCCCTTGGAAACAAATACGCTGTTTCGGGGTATCCTGGTTGCTCACGAGCGAAGACGGATACACTGTTTGTGGCTTCAGATTTGACTTGTGACAAAGTTCAAACAAGTGATACCATCTCTCTCTCTCTCTAATATTTCCTGTTGTTCTCCGCTGCATGCTAGCTAAGGGAGCAAAAACGGCATCTTCAAAACAAACTCCTGGTCTTTGTTTAAATCTCCTTCAGGAGCTTTTCCCAGGTTTTGCTCCATATCAGGATCAGGAGAGAACAGCTGATTGCAGGCTTGCGCCTGCGAGGGCAACTTGAAACCACAGGCACTGCACCAACACCGTGCCAAACGGCATTGTGGGTAGACAGGAAGAGGTTAGAACAACAACAGCTCGGCTAGGGGGGGGGGAAGTTCGCAAGTCCCCGTTGCAACAACAAAGATTAAGCAACAAGAAGCAAACAGGCCGCATTTAGCCCACTGCAAAATTACTTCATGACTCCTTTCCCACTTAAGAAAACATGCAGGAAGAGAAGGTTTTAAGTTCGGTCCCTCATTTCCTCGTCTCCAACGCATTTCAGATGTGACAGGTGCTTCCAACCTGCAGCCAGCTCAGGCAGGTTGTGACACAGATTTGTCCCCTATTGCCTCTGTCTGTGAGAAATCCCATTTAAATGTAGATGACAGAGCAACAGCTTCCAGTTCCAGCTCTCAGTCTCTCTCCCTCGCTCTCTCTTTCTGGCTCTCTGCGCGTCTCTCCCTGTTGCTGCAACTGCAGTGAAATCGAAGATATGTGATGGACCGTGACGCCTGCTGAAAGCGGCCCGAAAAACCATCAACATCCACAATCATGATCTCGGAGGGTGACGTTAAATATTCCTACAAAGCCGTCTGAGAATATTAGCACACAAACACAAAAGGGTAATAATCCGTACTGCGAATACAAGGTGGAGATAAAAGATATTTAAGATGTAGGATAGTAGTGGATGTTTTATTCAGGCTGGATGTTCAAAATATGGATCCAACACGGTGTCGTTTATTCACAAGCGAGCGCATGGTACACACACACACACACACACATTTCCAAAATGCTAAGAAGCAAAACATACCCTCGAGGCTTTGCTTCTAACCCAGTAAAGCCCCAAAGCGTTTTAGGAAGCAGCATTAAGATGTCAGCATGTAAGCTCTGTATGATGATGGTTGCGCTTTTACCACCACGGTCTATTCTCACTAATTGCTTTCAGTAACCCCAACATCCGGGTGCCTCTGTAGGGACACGGATCAGACACACTCCATGCTACAGTGGAATAGGAAACGGAATTTAATGCTGAACTTTACTGTCCCTTCTTGCTGCAGCATTCAGAGTAAGGGGCCGGGTCACGATCACTGATGCAGCTGTAAATTTAAAAAAGGTGAGAACTGCAGTGTGATCTCCTGCCGGCGGTCACCAGCTGAGCAGCCGGCAATATGAAGAAAAGAAGCAAGTATTGTCTCAGACTAGTAGCAGTTTGGGTTTTATTTTCATGAAAAGGCCCCGTTTTCATCAGTCTGACACTACTCACCACACTGCATACCATGAAGTTCTATGTGAATATTTATGTTAGCTTAAAAAACACTAGAGGAGGAATTTCACAATCAAAAAAAAAGCGGGTTTACTCTCCTCTACACCCCTAACCGTCATATAGACTGTTACATGCTACAAACAATGTGCTTAACCCAGGCTTCTGAATCACATGATCGGTTCAGTCAGAGCAGTTAACCTTTGACCTCGAATCCAACTCATGACCTAGGTTATTAGAACGTCATAAATACATGCAGGACTACAGACTTCAACAGGCCGCCGCCATACACGTCTATTTCGTCTAATGACACTGTCACATAGCTCACATAAGCAGGCACATCTGCCTAAGTGGAAAAGCTCAATATATTCATTATATCGCAGTACAAAAATGTGACAATGCGTATCGTGGGGCAGAAAAAAGAATCGTGATATTAGTCTGTTGTAGTAATCACAAATGAGACCGCTTGCCCATCACAATTTCACAAGCTCTCCATCCAAATTATATTATTTGCACTATATGATGACATTTTTACATCGTTGTTTACATTCTAGCAAGCCGATGCCATCGCTAGAAAGATTTGTGCCTCGGAAATCAACATAATTCTGCACAGCCAGACTTTGCTGTCACTGACAACTTTTATTTATTACAATCGTATCATGGTCGTATTGGGAGATAAGCATAATAGTCCCGTCCCTACTATCAGCCTCACTGCAGTGTGAAATCCATGTCGATGTATTCATACTCTCCGGCTGGCTGGACAGTCAAATTCCAATACAGACTGGCTGCTGAGGCAAACAAAGAGCACACAAGCCTACTTGCATGTCTATTGTTTGCAGAGAGCTTATGTGGATAAGGTGTCTAGCCTACAGCGACCTTGCTGCATTGTCCAAACGAATCTACAAAACAGCACCACTCACTGCATTATAGCCTATGATTGAAGAACACGAAGCAAACTATTGGTGAAACAGGCTGCAGATTCACTTCCAGATTTTTTTTTTTTTTTTTTAAATGAGCCATTTCTGCCTGCCAAGTCACCAAAATGATCAGTCATGAGTTCCTCCTCCACAATCCAATATATCACAAGTGGCTGGTGTTACGGCTGTATCATGTATGAATACAAAATATCCTTCTATGTAGGGGTTCAGTAGCTAATAGTGACAGGACTGCAACGCATGGTTCATCAATCTTTGTGTCTGCATTGATCAGGCAGGCAGCAAGGCTATCTGAGGGGAAAAGACTGCAGCTGCCCCACACACACACACACACACACACACACAATAAAAGACAACCAGGGACTCGCCTGTATGTGCTATCTATACCTATCAACACCATTATGGTTGTAAAAGCTACTGAGGGTTGATTTGTGTAGAAACCAGTGGTTCTCAAACTGTGGTCCGGGGACCTCCAAGGGTCCTTGAGGGGCTTCTAGGGGCTTCCCAGGTAAATATCAGGAGTAGATCACTGGGAATTACCCCAATTAGAGAATAGATAACAAAGACTTTTCCCATCACAGGTTTCACTTTCACCACTATTACCTCATTTACACATCTCAATACCAAAAAAATCCCTACCATATGGGCTGGGTGTGTGGGACAAAACCTCATCAAACAGAGGATCCATGCGGCCTAAATGCCTGCCTATGTGAGGACCTGTGGTGTAAACACACTGCCTGGGTCATTTGCCACCCCCCCCCAAAAAAAAAAACAGTCACGGTCTGCTTCGCCCCCTTACCTCGGCACACAGCTGGGCGAGGAGCGGTCCACCTCCCAGGTAGCGTACAGGTTCATGTGGACCGGCCGGTTGGAGGTGATGCTGACCGGCTTGGAGGGCTGCATGTGCGGCGAGGGGACACCCCCAGTCCGCGGGAGCCCTCCTCGCTCCGACATCCCGGAGGCTGGGCGGCTAAACACGGGGTTTCAAAACGGTAGGAATAGCCGTAGTAGCCTGCCTTGGGTTTGTTTTTTCTTCTTCTTCTTCTTCTTCTTCTGGTCTTGTTCCTCCTCCTTCTCCTCCTCCTGCTGCTGCTGCTGCTGCTGCCGCTTTGCTGTTTCTAGTCCAGACTCAAATGCTGCAAATGCGTAAAACGGTCCCGTCCGTGCAATGTAAAGTTGATCCGGTTGGTGCTAATCGCCGGCTAATAATGATAACATTGCAGTCAGTGGGGTTTGTAGCCGTAAGAAGGCGGTAAATCCCACCTCTCTCCCTCTCTCTCTCTCCTTCTCTCTCTCTCGCTTCTTGTCTCTCTGCGCCTCAACTTCTTCGGTCGTGAATCATGTTTATCGGGTGCAGGAAGCGGAAATTTCTCTCGCCGAAGTCGCACAATGAGCAGAGAGAGAGAGAGATACGCCTCTTCAGTTAAAGAGGTACGACGAGAGAGAGAGAGAGAGAGAGAGAGAGAGAGAGAGAGAGAGAGAGAGAGAGAGAGAGAGAGAGAGAGAGAGAGAGAGAGAGAGAACGGCTTAGTGTCTATGGTTATCTTCTAGGCATACCTACTGTATTTTTACCTTTATTATTTAATATTTACATTAATCTATTCTTTAGTTTACTTATGTGTGGTTTTGGTTTAGGCTATGCTCCATTTCTCATTAGATTATTATTATCATTATTAATGTTATTATCATTATTGATTACTACCAAAGCTTTGGCAATAATATTACTTAATATTTACATTAATCTATTCCTTATTTTACTGTTATTAGTACGGTTATTACAATTGTTTTTATTCAACTGAATTGAATTGAACTGAATAGAGAGAGGGAGTCTATGGTTGTCTTGTGTGTGACAAACAAAAAGCCTTGAGATTTTGAACTTTGAACACATTTAGTGGCCATTTGATCCCCATACTATTATATATAGTATATATATATATCTATATATATATATAGATATATCTATCTATCTATCTATAGATATATATATATATATATATTTATATATAAAAGCCAACACTTCATATACTTCAGAATATGTTTAGAGATAGCCTATGCTTCAAAACATACAAAAACTGACCAAAAATGTATTTGTACCTTTCTATCGGTTTTTGAAGGCCGATACCGATATTTTTACACTGAAATCACCGATAGACGATATTTTGTGCCAATATTCAATATCTTTAAATTTGACTATTTTCATGCCAAAAAAATGACAGGTTTTCAGGGTTTCATCCAGAATTTTATTCTTGTCCGGGTGGAAACATTTAGACCATCATGTGACACTAAAACTCTCCAACTCTCTGAACAGAACAATTAATGACCTGAATAAAACAGTAAAGAAATTCAAATTTCATTGGAGGTTTTACAGACTGTTTTAGTGAGGAACCTCAATCATATGGGGCTTGCCTGGCCGATATCCTGTAGCCTGTTTAACATAAGACCCGATGTATCAACAGACTTATATATCGGTTTAACCCTATTCAGAAATATATATCTAAACACATGCTTGGGTATGTGTGGTTTTATGCTGCAGGCCTGCTTTAAATGTCACAACTCATTAACAATGGCATTTTAAAGTGTCAAAAGTCACTGAAAAGGTCAAAAAACCTGTAACAGATTTGGATATAAGCCTGAAAATGGAGTGGTATATTGTGGTTAGTCAAACAAATCAAATAGATAATCAATGCCAACTCCTTCTCCTCGTTACAAAGGCATTGATTTAAGCCATGGATAGACCTCAGAGCCAATATTTACCTATCATTTACTGTTTTACTGGACAGTCCTAGGGATTTCACTTTCTATTTGAAGAGGACTTTACCTTCATACAGGAAAAAATATCTATTCATTCTGGTGGAATTCCCCAAATGATCAATGGCCCAATCATGTGTATAGGTAGAATTTTTTAAATGTTCTATTTTAGGAGCATGGCACACTGACTGAAGCCTCAGGTGGTCATGAAATAAGTCCCATTAGTCATACAAACGTGCGCGCGTGCACACACACACACACACACACACACACACACACACACACACACACACACACACACACACCTTCCTTCAGCCACTGCAAGCAGGCAAAAATATAAACGTGCCAAACCGGTTCCAGTCTTTGAATCCAGCTTGCTTTCGTTTCATCATGTGACCTTGTTTTCTTTTTCACGGCTCTGTTTGTGTATGATAACCAGGGATGTGGAGGGGAATCCCACTCATTTTTACCCATCTTTTTTTACTCACTTTTTTTTTTTTAGGGCCGATATGAATCTTTATGAGGTAAAATCATAGTATACATGATAGAAAGTGGCCTAGTATCAAACTGATGTAAGTTATATGAGGATAGGGTATAGGATATATGAGGATCTTTAAAAAAACATAAATGAATGAAATGTGTTTGTGTTTACATCCATGTTATTACCTTATGATCTCCAACTGGAAGTCGTAGTTTACCCAAATTTTAATGTAGGCTACACATGATGTTGTTTTTGATTTCTCCTGAGTCTACAGAAATAATCTCCCACGGACGGTTTGGCTGCCTGTCACAGAACAGGTGCAGCTTTGCGCCCTAGGGTGAAAGAAGGCAGGACATGAGTGCATCATTACCATCCCTGAATCTGAATATGAATCATCAGGTGGCCTAATGCAATAATAATCACTCCACCATCGTCACACCACGGCCGGCTGAGTCCAACTTGACGTTTGTCTAAAGGCAGATTACAGGATTTAATGGTCCTTAGCACAACGTCAGCGTCATTATGTGCTTAAGATGTTTGTGGATGATTTCCAAACGTACCTTCCTCTGGCAGATTGAGGATAGCTATATTTATCACGGGTCTATGGAGATTTATGTAGCCTAGTCGCCTTCAGGATTATGCTACCTTCAAGTGCTGTCGGAAATATCATAATCATGAGAGGGGCGCACTTGAATGGCCCAATGAAGTGGTAAACATGAACATGACTGGGGAAGTGGGCATTTTTGATAAGACCCCAGTTGCCGAGATGTGACGTTTAGGTGGTGAGCTGATGGTAACAATGACGTCATATATTACTAGGCTATATGCTATTGTTTGGCATCCTAAGTAAATAACTCATATTGTTGTATGTTTCAGTTTTCACTCTTTAGTCACGCATTTTTGTTTTTAATAACAACTAGCCTATATTCATTAAAACATCAACTACCTGATACACACTTTCTCCTCTTCATTCTGCTGCTGCGGAACAAAGTAGCTCTGTGGAGTTTGATTTCTCAAATCAACAAAAAAACAACAACCAAAAAAGCTACTTTTGTTACAGGGTGAATTGTATTGTTAGGCTACTTCTGACCAAAAGCACTTGCATGCGCTACAAGTCGCATTTACAATTTCTGAATTCGGAAATAAGAGCTTACGAGGCGCATTTGAAGGCAGCATCACTGTAGTTCTTTTCCATATGGGATGGGTTGGGTTCAGTTATCAATTACGCATGCGTAATTAGCTTCTACTGCCTCTAACGTGTTTAATTATGGCCGACAGTACAACACATTGTCCATTCACCTGTTCTCTACCTGTTGACATTTGACAGCAGTTTCGTGGCCAGACTGTCCCATCACCAGAGGGTTGCAGGTTCACACCCTACAATATAATGTGTCCCTCAGCAGCCATGATGCGTCCTGTCTCCTACCTGCTCGCTTGTTCCAAGTCACTCAGGACAATCAGCCAAATGATTTAAACGCAACCTGTTCTTTTTAACGCGCTCCTCTCAACTCCTGCCACTGATAGAGATTAGAATCAAGGGGATTAAATTATGGTCATGATGGGATAATCCCGGGTTACCTTTCACACGTCGCCCCGAATCAGCCAGGTCCCAAGTGACGTTACATGGTGCTCCAAATCCAATGTCTTAGTCAATTAAGTTTATATCACTGACGAGAAACTGATCCGTTGCCTGTCCACCAGTGTGAAATACTGTCTGGTTGCAATTTGTGTGCAAGATTTATTTAATGATGGTTACAGCAATAAACAGGCGCAACATGTTGGCTGTGTGAGCAGCAGCATCTGCCTGTCTCTGTCCCACAGGGCCGGGCCGTGCAGGGTGCTGGCACACGCAAGTCACTCCTGTGTGCCAGTAGATGATGTCATTCAGTCTAAAATGGCCAAGTGTCCTTTAGGCAAGTCACATTCACAGAGGTGCCATTGTTCTCCTTGATTTCCCCCCCTATATCAATCAATTCAAACAATGGAAACTCATGACACCTGCAATGAAAATAACAGGCCAAGTAGCTTCAGTCAGCTCTCATAAAAACATTTTGTTCTTGGATATCTGTATATGCATATATGCTTTGTCAGTAAATGCTGCTGTAAGTAGGTTAATGTCAATAAAAGATCTATTTATTGTTTGAAATGGAACTTGCTCTCGCTGTGTGTGTGTGTGTGTGTGTGTGTGTGTACCAGTGACCGAGTCAGCACGCGCCCGCTGCCGCTATTTAGGTCACTGTGCTTCCTAGACGGTCAGGTGACTGTCACGTTCGGACTCCTCCACCGCCCTCTAGCGGCGGACACGGACACTGCAGCTTGTTATTTTGCCAGCCCACTGCAAAGATCGTCTGTTTTTGAGACGATGAATCAGTCATAAGTAAAAGTGTTCGTCATGGGCTCTCTTCTTGAAATGTTGACTCAGGAGGTGATGGAATCAGCGTCAACGTCACACCGTTACCACAGCAACCAATGCGGTAGATGTTGATCTTCCCAAAAACGACTCATGACAAGATAAATTACATTTCTTGATATTAAGAAGGCTTTCTGTGGTTTGGTCCAAATACATTTCAGATGTTTTTAAATGGAAGATAACTCCAACAGTAGGCAAATCTTGCAAATTTACCATCAAAACCACTACAAGGAGTCTCTGATCTAAGTTATTTCCCCCAAAAAACACAGAACTTGAATGGATAGAACAGTCTTTCCTATTCAAATCCTGGATGGTTGGAGCGGCGGCCATTTTTATGTGTAGCTTCCATATAAATTAGTAAATAAGTAAATACTAATAATTAGGTCAAAAGTTTTTGACATCTCTCCACAGTGAGTAGAAATGGTTATACTTTTTTATTTACTCCTTTATTTGTTTCTGCCGATGTCCGTTAGCTGTTTGAAGTTAGCGAATGCTAACTTTTCTTCTCCACTAAAGGTAGGCTAAGCTATGTTGGTTTACAGCATTTAAGCGGTTATATTAAGTTAAAGGTACCTGTTTGATGATGCTTAACTAGGTAGGTTTGCACCATTTTATGCTGTACTAGTGAAATGACCATGACAAACAGTGGAAGGACCTTTCCATCCATTCAAGTTCTGTCTCAAAATGATGTTTAAGGGGCAGAGTGAGAGCTCTCCGTTTTTTCCTGCTCTCTGCCTATAGTCGCCCAGCTTGCGACTGGATCAACTCAGTCCAGGCGAATATCTTGAATGCTACTCCTGGCGCGTGATGCTCTACAATGCAAGCGAACGCCACATTTCCCACAAAGCGTCTGGAATTCTGTCACATGAAATGGACTCAGGGGGCAGAACAACTGTGAACTGTCATCACTTCTTTTATTTACAAAAAAACAGAAAAAAAAGCACGGCTACAATGAAAAAACAACCGAAAAGTAATATCATACGGTCAAAGAAATGGAGGAAATACATGTCGTTGTTCTCACATGACGTGGATTCATAGTTAAAATGAAGACAAAAAGACGTGTTTACTGTCGCTGGTCTGGCAGATGATCGGTGTTGCGGTCTGCATCCTCTGGGGTTAAAATCTGAGTACTGTACTTCCTCTTCCATTTCCTGTTGCGGCTCGGTCTCTCGCGCCGCTTCCTCTTTGCGTCTGCGCTGCTGCCTCTCTAGAACTTGAACTCTTTGTATTTCTTGGCGCCGCCTCGCGTGTCCTGCGGCTGGGCCTTCCTCTTCTTTTGCTACACAGACAGAGAGAGGAGGAAGCAGAGAGAGGAGGGGAGGGGAGGGGAGGGGTGGGGGGGGGGGGGTGGTGGTGTGAAAGTGGGACGGAAGAGAGAGGCGAAGGCAGCAGAGGAACGAGAAAAGGAAAAAAAGTCCATAGGTGAGAGAGAAGAGAGACAGAGATGGAGAGAGGCTATTATGATTCAAATGTCATCGCAAGGGGAAAACATAAATTACATCAGACTGCAATGTCTGCTACCATAGCCTTTTCCTTTAGGATGACAATAAACACTTAGAGAGTTATATATTTATCCTGTAGAGGTTAACAATTACTCAAAAAAAAAAATCCAAAATCGGGAGGGATGTCCACAAAGGATTCCTAAACAAGGTGTTTTAGAGCTGCAGGTAATCTTTGGTAAAACTTTTCATCATACTCAAACTCAGTAAATCCTGCACACTGACATCTATTTTTTGTTAACGAAATCACTTTTCTTTAAACAATTTTAAAGTTCTAAAAAATGCATGACAAGAAAAACTTGTGATGACATGAATCGCAGTTTAAATCGCCCGTGCAATATTCTGTCAAATAATCGCAATTAGATTTTTTTTGGTCAATATCGTTCAGCCCCATTATCCTGTGCATCTCAAATATGACCAGCCTCTCTGTGCTTAATGACTGCAGCAGGACTTGTGTTATTGAGTTTGAAGGAGGAGGGGAGCGGAGGGGGGTGGGGGGCTGACAGCGCTTATCTCTCTGCCAGACTGATAAGGAGGAAGGCAAGGACGGGAGTTGACTGCAAGTTGCACCCTGCTAACTCTGCTGCGGTCGTGTTTAAACACAGATATCACCGCAGAACGACCACAGCATGAATTCTTTTAAACTAACATGGGCTGGGAAAAGAGCTCTGAATAATAAACAGGAGCATCTAATAATACACATACTGTATAATGCTTAATAAAAAGAACGACCGCAAGTACAACTAAAACTCCCACTACTATCGCCACTACCATTGGCTGCCTAAAATATTATGACATGGCGTGACAATTGGCTGTTAATGAGCGTGTTATAAACACACGAATGAAACAACTGACTCAAAACTTTCTTTTGAGTTTCAGACTGTGTTTTCAACTCGTCTTCCTGAAAGTACACAGAGCATCTTTAGAGTGGTAATCGCTTTTTTTGTGACATCTTTGTTGCTCAGTGCTCAGGCGTTTCTGCACTGCACTTCCCCACAGATCACCTGCCAATCAAACAGTGTGGGCGGGACTGTGACGTCTGTTTCCTCGGATTTTCTGTACGAGTTTCTGTAGGTGGCGCTCTTTTCTTTGTCTGTTCAGCCATGGAGGCTATCGCTGCTCATGCTAACGACCCAGTTCTTCTTCTATTTATTCCAAACAAACCAGAAATGGAAAACGCATCACTTCCTGTGCGCTTAAGGATTTTTTCCAGGAAAGAGCTACCAGACGGCGGGTGTTTAGAGCAGCAAATATAAAAGCGTTCATGAACTGGTTATAGTTTGAATCACTAGAGTGTTATATCTACCAGCGATAAAGAGTATAGCAAAACGGAAATGTATTGATATGAAAATCTGACAGACGATTTCTCTGATTAGACTTGGATCGGGCGTCTCCGTACCTTCTGTTTGGCGGCGTGCTCGGCCACCATGTCGCTGAAGTCCTCCTTCTCCACCTGGGCCTGCTGCTCCCTGACGTGCTCCTCGTACTTCTGGGTCATGGCCATGGGGTCGAGCTCCAGCTCCTCGGGGGCCAGAGCCACCTCCACGCCCTGCGACTCCTGCCCGCCGCCCGCCTTGCGGCCCGCCATGGTCTGGGAGGAAAAAAACAAAGAGAGGAGGGGTTTAAGGTACGGCTACAGGCAGAACCACCTGCACAACCTGAAACCTGTTTATCTCCTGTTTGTTCAACAGTGATGCGGCATCGCGGCAAGAAAATTAACCACCATTGCCATTTGCACACTTGTACATGCGTGCCCACATAAAGGCATCAGTGTTGGTATGTTTGGAATGTTTTCCATTGAAACTTGAATAAGAACATGCATTTCACGGGGACATGTAGACACAAATGTATGTGTAAACGCACCTGACCACACACACACACACACACACACACACACACAAGCGAGCACAGTGCGGCCTTACCCCTGACATCTCGTAGATGTGTGTGGAGGCCATCATGGCCGCCCCTACAGAGCCAGTTCGTCTTTCTGGGAGCACAGTGTACAGCTGGGGCGTCTCGTTCCTACACACACACACACACACACAACAAAGTGGTCAAACAAACAAAACACACCTGCATTGTAATAGCTGATATTAGTCAGGGCATGAAGCCAACTTTTCTATCCAAAATGACCGGCCATTTTCCCCATTTTGGGTCAGCCAACTAGGCTTTTAGAACAGAACAGGACCTCCAAAAGCTGGCTGGTCACCTACTGAAGTGGCTGCCTGCTGGTTTACTTCCAACCTTGCCATTAGTGGTAGATTGATACAGGGATGTCACGGTGACCGCTGTTCCAGGTGGCGTAAGTGTTTTATTATTTAAGGCAAAGTATTTCTGTGTTTTATGTGTGTAATAACTTTTAAGTGATAAGCTTAAGCCTTCTTGTCTCGTACGTATGTTCATTTTCAGTGCTTCCCTGTGTTTTGAATGTCAAAATAAACCAAAAAGGCCAATTGCAAGAGGCATACTGCCCCCTAGTGACTACAGCCGGTAACGCAGGTATGAACGGTGGTAAGAAGGCAAGGAAGAACCATCATGGTGACATCCCTAGATTGATACTGGCCCTTAAAGTTTGTGGTGATGGTAAAGGCCACAGACTGGGGTGGAAAACTACCAAAAAAAATGCAAAAGTTACATGTTGGTGAATTTTGAAATCAACCAGCTTCTTCAGCCTGTGGGCGAAACAATTAGTTTCTTACCCTGCCAGATATCAAGAAACAAATACTGTAATTATATTTGTTGACGCCAGAATGATCTTTTATCTGCTGAATACATGACAAATGCTATTTGATTAGATGAACACTTACAAAGTCATACAAATATAATGGCTGGCGCAAAGGCTTTTTTTCAAATTTTGTGGGAAATGGGGAAAAGTAAGTATTGTGCAAGTACTGGTGAGTACACAAATTGTACTACTGGCACTTGTTCACCAAAAATTGTGTCTTTCTCTGAGGTACATTGTGAGTAATATTTTCAGCTGTATTTTCTATTACTGATATACAGTACTGCATTAGTTTATCGATCTCAAATTGCTGCCGGAGAACATGGGAAATCAAAATAACAAAATAGTCAAAATAGTTGAGCCAGTATAGACGGACACTCACCCATCCATGGCCTCCTCGATCTTCTTCTTCCTCAGCTCAATCAGCTCTGGGGTCTCCATGCCGGCGGGCACCGACGAGAAGCCTCCTGGGGTGATCAGCCCGCTGGAACACACACACACACACACACACACACACACACACGTTAAACAACTCATCAACTGAGCCAACTTATCCAGTCTAAATGCTAATTAGAACGGGTGCTTTAATCCCCAAGTTCAAAGGCCAACTGATCTTATAATTACATGGCAAATTATGATAATGGCTGTTTATTTCAAGACAGTGTCAACAGTGTGTGTGTGTGTGTCTCTGCATTTATGAGAGTTTAACTGAATGCCAAAATGACGTTCACCCTCGCAGCTTGTTTAATAGAACGTGACACACACAGTGCTGGAGTTAGTAGCGTAGTTGTTTGCCACAGAAGTTTGATTCAAGATTTCATTCCCTCTGAAGCTGTACATACTAAAAATAAAGGGTTTGTTTTCAAAATGCTATATATCCATTTTGGTTCAATTTTGTCATCTCATGTTCCTTGATCAAATAAAAAAAAATGATTACAATGTGACTATTTTATAAGTTAAAGTAGTCAAGATAGATAATAACTGAAACAACTGGTGGGCATTTTAATAGAGACCCAATAGTGCCCCAGTATCTCTTTTTGGAACGAAACTCTTCAAGATGTATGCACTACTATATTGTGATTTCTTAAAAAAAAAAAGTGTCAACCATTATTTGAATGTCAAGTACCTGTCTGCTGGCGTGAAGAATCCGGTTTCGTCCGGTTTCTCCTCGTCGCTCTCCTCCTCCTCCTCTTCCTCTGACGACTCCTCGTCTGAAGGCTCCAGCTCTCCCCAGGGTGTGTGGTCCACCTCCTCCTCCTCCGCCTTGGCCTGGACCGACGCACAGACAGATACAAACATTTGTCTAATAAGAACGATCAGGCTGTCTGCAAGTTTCATCAAGTCCAATTTAAGATGTTTTTAAGACCTTTTTAATGCCAGTTAGAATGAAATGTAAGACCTACATGGCAACTGAAGGTGAAAATGAAAACACTTGTAGACTAACAGAACATAGATTTGGCTGATTCTCCCTGCATAAGCAAGAAACGCCTCTAAAAAAGGGAATTTAAGGCTTACAATCCTTTAATTAACTGTGTTCAGGACTCTTTTAAAGCCCTGAGTTTGGATAATATGATTTAAGACATTTTTAGACCTGCAGACATCCTGAACTACACTATATTCTTATACTATAAGCTTTTCAATAATGTTCTATTCTGTGCACTGCTGTAGATCCTAAAGGTGCTGGCCATGTGCAAGAAAACAATGTCCAATGACTTTTATCAATTAGTTATCTTTTTAATTGTTTCATAGTCATTATTTTGCATTGTGAAAACTTCTTTCAGCTTTCAGTTGCATCTTAAAAGAGGACACAGAGCTGGAAGGTATGATAATCATGATAGTCATAATGATTTTGTTTTATATCGATAGATGTGTCATGTATGCAAAATCACATCATAATCAAACATCATAAGTAATCAAATTAATATTCATCCCATTGAAACCGAATGGTGTGATGTCAAACAAAATTGAAATTTCCAAATAATATTCCTTAAACTGTTTCATACCTCATTTTTTTTAGGGTTTTGAAATAAAATCTACTTGTTATCATCAGTTCAGAGAGCAGAATTGTGTGTCACGATATCCTAAAATCACCATATGATTCCACTGAAAGACGATAAACGATAATATTAAATTATCGCCCGGCCCTACAGGAAGGTTGTTCAAATTTTTGATAATTAATTTCCAGGACTGGAAAACACAACTTTTAAATTCCATGACCTTTCTAGGTTTTTCGTGGCTATAAGAACCCTGGACTGAGGTGTGTGTGTGTGTGTGTGTGTGTGAGTGAGAGTGAGAGTGAGAGTGAGAGTGAGAGTGAGAGTGAGAGTGAGAGTGAGAGAGAGAGAGAGAGAGAGAGAGTGTGCGTCTTGTGACCTGGAAATCTCCGGCATTGGTCCCGAACACGTCGCCGTACAGAGGTTTTCCCATCTCATCTACCGGCGGCTTCCCCCAGCCTCCGGCGTGGTAACCGAACGTACAGCTCTGATGAACAGAGGAAGAAGAAAGGAGGAGGGAAGGATTAAAAAGAGGGGCGGGAAGAAGAGAGGGAATATTGAACAGCATTTACCTATAAGACCTGAAGTAAGTTGTGCTGTTGAATTAGGACACATACAAATAAAAATACATACAAATCTAAGTACCACAATTCCTACATTTCCATAACAATATAGATAGAAGTATAGGTAAAGAAAGAAGAAACAGTATTAGTGGTAGATGGTGCAGGCGCCTCACCTCTGGGATGGGGGAGTTGAGTCCGGGGATCTTGAGGTTGGGGTAGGAGGGAGGCGGGCCGTACCTCTGCATGGCTATCAACCAGGGAGGAGGCACTTTGTGGGAGTTCTGGGGAAGAAGAGAGGAGGAGAACAGATGCTATTAAATAAGAAAAGGGGCAGAGTATAAGATCATTGAACCACAGTGTTTCACAGCAGTGGCGACTGTTCCACACCCATCCTTGTTTTGATTCTTGTACGGGTTGCAAAGCTAAAACTATTCTTATTTGGATGCTTTATGATACACATGGCCTATCCAAGATGCAGTCAGGCTATACTTTTGTGTTTTTGAGAGAAACTGCGCTTAATTCCAATGTTTTGTTCATTTCACATTGTTATGTTCTTGCTGTGGTTGCCCACTTCTGCTCAATAAATTAAAGGAATCCTGAACCATCTACCTCAGAAATCTGAAAAGGGAGAACATTTTATTGTTGCACTTATTGTAAGTCACTCGTCAGATGTAAATAATGGTGAAAGAGGCACTTACGGGTCCGACGGGCATGCCCAGAGCGATACGCAGCTCATCAGACAGATCACCTGGCTTCTTCTCTTTCAGACGAGTCTCAAACTCTTTACCCTGCAGAGAGAGACACACATAACATGTCACTTGGTGGAGACTTTTATCCAAAGCAGCTTGCAGTGCTGTGACTGTATACATTTCTAGTGTGGGGTGATCCCAGTGTGATGTAAAACACGCGCTATTGTAGGGATGGTGTTTACAAAGTTGACACATTGCAGCAGCTTCAACAGAGAAGATAATAATACCCAACAACAAGAAATGGACAGCCAGAAAGAGCTGCAATGAACTTAAAGAGCTTAATTTAATGTGAAGCCAATATTCACAAGATATTACACTGAAAGGGGAATTGCACTGTGTGTGATATGGTTATTCTCGGGGGTGCAGTACCTCGTAATAAAGGTCTCCGTGGATGGTGAGCTTGGGTTTCATCTGCCATTTGAAGAAGGCGTCGTGGAGCTTCTGGTAGTCTATGTCGATCTTGCCCATCTTGGGACGGACCTTCTCCCTCATTTTGGTCTTCATGGTCTTGGCGTCCTCCTGTGGATGGAAAGTGATGAAGCCATGTCTGTATCGCATCGTTGTTCAGAAATCCTCACTATATACACTACCAGTCAAAAGTTTGGACACACCTGAGTGAATGTACCATGTTTTTCATTCTCTTAAAGCCATTCTGATCTAAAGGCTTATACTTAAATGCTTGAAATTTGTTTCTTAGACAAATATAAATAGTGAAGTTGATCCTATGTGTGAATTTCTTTCCAAAGCCTTTGCCTTTCCATCAAGGCAAAGGGCGGCTACTTTAAAGAATCTAAAATATAAGATAGTTTTGATTTGTTCACTGCATTTTTTTGGTCACTGCATAATTCGATTTGTGTTATTTCATAGTTTTGATGTTTACCATTATCCTAAAATGTGAAAAATGCATGTCCAAACTTTTGACTAATCAAGTATATACCACTATATCTATTCATTAGCCCTGGACTACCCACTCTCCTTAAAAATGAATGAATGAACTTTGCTTTCACTGAATAGACCAGTTTCAGAGTTGTGATCAGGACAACAGAAAAATTGGAAAAGTCAGAGGTAGGGCCGGAAAATGAAACTCTTGTCCATTAGACCCATCCAAGCATCACTCCAGCCACCCACCTTCTCCTGCAGGGCCTCCCTCATCTCCTGGATGCCGGTCCTCTTGATGAACTCGGGCAGCTCGAAGGGCGGCTTCTCTATGCCCCTCTTGCCCTGCAGGTACTTCCTCTTGAAGCACCAGTGGCGCGGCACCGGCACCGTGTTCCTGGTGGCCTTGAGGTGGACCAGCAGCTTGGGCTCCTGGGCCGTCACGTCGTGCATCTCCACCACGTCTGGGCGAGCCACCAGCTGGAGACCAGGGGAAGGAAGAGAGGTTAGATGAAAGGTTGTTGTCCTGATTTTTGAAAAACCCAATTATTTTGCTATTTTACTGTGATCCTGATCTTGATTTGACAAACTTATTTCACAGCACACTTAGTGTTGTATATCAATTTCTTGACTGTTTTTAACTACAGCTAGCATTCAAAGCTATGTGAAATATCTCAATATGGTACAATTATTGATTGTGGAAATGGTATAAGTTTCTAATTGTGCAGCCCTGATTGAAAGGCAGGTAAAAACCTACTTTAGAGTAGAAGGTAGGTGGGATTTACCCCATCAGGACTACTGTGTCAGGTACGTTGTCAATCTCAGTAAGTGCACCAAAATTGATTTTCAAATACTTTTCTGTAATTGGCTAAGCTTTCTGGCAGCTGTCCTATGTGGACAATGACTTTCAGCACCCAACCAGGCTAAAACAAATCATAAAAAGTATTTGAAAAGACTATTTGACTCAAGTCTTCCATCCTTCCCGTCTCCAGAACCATTTGGAGACTTTGGGGTTTTAATCTTTTCATGAGCTACAGTTTAAAGAAACGCTGACCTACACTGAGAGAGCAGTATTCGAAGTGAGAAGTGCCAATACTATGAGCCGCAGGTCGGTGGAAAGTGGTTGTGTACCTGTTTGAGTTCAGCCACAGTCAGCCTGTTCATCCTCCTCAGCTTCTTCTTGGACAGTTTGGGCACGTCTGGTCTGATGTCCTGTACAGGGAGAACATTGAAAATGTCTAATTTTAACACACTAAATCAAATCATAGTTTATACTGAATTCAAATGTTGCTTAGGTTTGATATGGTTTGAGGACATTTAAGGACAAAATGTATCATCTCAAGCACACACACACAGGAAAATACACTCAGGCAGGCATACACACTTTGAAGCAAAACAGGATTTTGTTCCTTCTTATATTTGTTTTTTTTCCCTAACAGATGGAAGGATTCAAACCTCATCGCTGTCATCACTGTCTTTCTTCTCCTCCTCAAATCCCTTCTTCTTCAGTATGGCCGTCTCTGGTTTCTCTGCTTTCTCGGGCTCCTTCTCCTTCTCTTTCTTCACATCGTCAGTCAGCTAGGAGAGTGGGGGAAAACAAAAGTTCTATTAAAAAAAATTGGTTTACCCAGAGGCAAAGGCGCATGATGGTCCTCTCCTTGCAGACTTGCATTGCTGTTGAGAACCGGGTATTCCCACTTTAAGAGCGAAACCAAAGCACCAAGCAAACAAATACGAAAAAACACTCATAAGCAGCAGAAAAATTGCAGGACTTAGTTTTCACCTACAGCTGCCTGAGAGAGGGAATTATAAGAATACTGACTCATACTGAGGAACAGTCTGGAGCAGGTGGTGAGTCTCACCTTGAACGCCTCAAAGATCCTCTTGAAGAAGATGAAGTTGGGGTCGTAGATCTCCGGCTCCTCTGTGACGTACTCGATCTCCACCTCCGGCTCCTTCTCCTTCTCGCCGCCCTCCTTCTTCTGCTGCTCCGCCTGCTCCCTCTTCTCCTGGGCGCGCTTCTTCTTGTTCTTCTTCTTGCGGTTCCTTCGCTTGCGGTTTTTCTGAAGGGAGGATGGGCAAGAAGAAGACCAAAAAAAACACTTTTACACAACTTGAACACTCTCCTTCCAAGTTTTGAAGCCCAGTTTACCAAAGCTTATTCATGGGTGCGATCAGGACGACACAAAAAAAATTGGGGGAAAATGGAGTGAAAAGTATGAAAATGTTACAAATAGCCTAAAATTTGAGCCATGTGTAAAAAAATGAAATAAAATTTAAAGGCCGAAATAAAAACAAAACCTGAAAAATCACATCCCTGCATAGGTTTTACCTCAATTTCATGTTATACGTTTGTTATGCTTAGAATACAAAAAAGGCAGCAAAACTCCAATTTGGAGCAGATGGGAGCCAAAGAACCAAAAAGCCTGTAAACAGTGAATTGGCCTCTGGATTTCAGGTGTCAATAAGAAGTAGATTAGAGGGAATGACTTACATCCTTCTTGGATATCTGGCCGTCTTCGTCATCCGTCTCGGACATGACAGGAGCAGAGGAGCCGGTCATATCCATCTCTGCTCCCTCGTCCTCGTCCTCTTCCTCCTCCTCTACTGACAGGAACAGAAGCCAAAGGAAACAGACGCATCACATCAAAAACCGGGTAGAGAGCGGCTAGTACATCCCTACACCCCATGTGGCTATTGTTATACTTGTCAATTTGATCTGATTCTTAACATTGGATGTTATGAGATCACACCGTCTGAAAACACTCTCATGTGCCTGCTGTGGCTGTGTTTATTTAAATCTGTGCTGGATTACTTTCCCCCACTCTCCCTCTCCATCTCTTTTCATTGCTTGTATGTGCACTGTTGCCTCAACCGTGTTCAAAAATAAATACATATTTCTGGTTTTGAAGATCCAATCAAACAAGCAATGTGAGCAAAATCCAATTTGTGAGCGCCCTGACCTGTCACTGAATGCGACCTGGCCTGATCAGATGATGAAAACTTCACCGAAACTACAAGAATAACTTGGCAAATGGGAAACAGACAAATATTCCAGCAACACGTCTTTCAGTTAGGACACACTCACAGTGCTTCCAAAACACAACGCCACCGAAGCTTTCAGAAAATAAAAGAGGTCCGGTATTCTTGACTTGAACCTTATTTTTTCCTTTGTGATCCATTTATGGTCAATTGATTGTACCAATAAATAACCAGTAACATTGGAGCATTGTGTGCAGGTTCTATGCTCTTTATTCATTCTTTACTGGATTTAATCTCAACCCAGCACCTAAGAAGATGATGTGCATTTGACAATTGTTTTTGCAGCCAACTGTACCAACTTGCATGCTGTATGGAACAGCTTTAACTGACACCTTATCACGAAATAGGTCTGGTATACTAGCTTCAAACTCCATTTACTCCTTCCTCATATGCCATTAGTGAACGTTTTTATCCATTCATGGTGGCATTACCATGAGCGCATACATTTTTTTGAATTATTGGTCCCAGTGGCAGTCAAACCCCATAAAGCTGACAGTGTTATTGCTCTATCCTTTGAGCTACAGAGCTCCATTGATGGGAGATAACTGTGCAGTGCCACCAAAGCTTTTCTAGGTTAAAACTGTCTGGTGTTCTTGTTTCACACTCTATTTATTCCTTTCTCAGCCAGGAAAGATGTGACTGACAACTGCACTAACCTGTGGGGTCAGTGAGCTGCTCCTGTCTGATCTCCTTCAGCTGGAGGATCTTCTCCAAAGCCTGAGGGATCTTCGGCCCGGTGACGCTCGCCTCCTCGCCCTGCCAGACCTGGGGGTCGAGACACAAAGATGTAAACAGAGACACAAACAGCAGGGAGTAATCTCCCGCTGGGAACGAACGGGATGTGTATTTCCCTAAACTGAAAAGTCATATCCCGACACAAAGCACACAAGCTTAAAAAAAAAATCATAAAGATATCACATAAAGAGCTGGAGTGTGTTGCTATTCTCGGAGATGTGGATGAGCTGCATAATTTTAATGTATATCAAAAGGAAATGATCCTGTTGGCTATGACAGCAGCTAAAAAGTGCATTTTTGGTGATGGAATGGAGTGGTGGAAAGAACTGCTGTCTTATTTACACATATAAACACACAAAGGAAAAAATCCAGTCTGTATTAATGGAGCGTACTGTACCTCTCTGTTGTCCTCTCCTGGAGGCGGGGGCACCCTCTGCCTCTGGCTGGGCATCATGCTCACACCAGGAGGCAGCGGCCCGCGTGGATCCAAACCTACAAACAGGCAGTTCACAGGTGTTACTAGGTTGTTGGCTTCTGGTCAAGCTGCAATGCCGGAACATGTGATATTTACACCTAAAATGTGGAATATGAAGTTAGCCCTAACCTTAACCTAACTGGAGACCTCAAGCCTAACCTCAAAGTAGAGGTGAAACTAAAATCATTTTTACAGCCATCGATTTCTGAAAATAAAGCATGTTTTTTACTTTGCAGCTTGGCCAGAGTGAATTTGTGTATTTGTGTGTCAAAATAACCTGTACTAATTACAGTGACACACAGCAGAATTGCCATATTTTGTCAGACATCTGGCCTAATTTGTTGCTATTCTCCATTTCCTGCTACCATGCAAACATTTTACCATCACCATCAGAATGCTACGTGTGCAAAAATGATCAATGCAAAATATTGACTGAAATGAACAAAATACTGTACATCTATACTTTACTACAGCCAAGAAGATGTACTACGGGGACGAGGGAATTGAATAAGACCCCTACGTGACCAGCGTACCTCTCATGGTGTTGACAGGAGGCATGGGGGGCATCATGGGGGGCCTGGAGCTCGGGTCGGGGCCCCTGGGGCCCGGTCCCTGCTGCATCTTCGCCATCTCCTGCTGTCGCTCGTGTTCCAGCAGCACCGCAGCCTGAGACAGCAAGGGGGGGAGGAGAGAGAAATAAAATAAAATAAATGGAAAAAGAAAAAGGGTGGAAATAACAGTGGAGAAATGAGGACAAAAAGGGATGAAAAATGACAGAGGAAGATAAGAATGACCTCAATGAATGAAGACAACTGGCTGACCAATATCATAATGGAAGTTGTGGCATATATGAAGGGTTTCTTGTTTTTTTTATTGTTCTCTAGTGTTATTTCAATTGATCAGGATTTCAAAAATAGGTACATTTCCATTTTGTAAGCAAAATCTTTAGTTAGCTAATAAATTCAGAGATACTAAAGTCAAATTTACCATCAAGCCAACAACCATTTCATAAGAGAAGCCGTCACATTTTTCAAACCTTGAAAATCTTTATATGTTAATCTTGTATAGCTTAGTGAACATAACCAGTGGGTTATCATCATCCCCTCACCCTTTTCTGCTGCTCCAGAAGCTCCTGCTCCTTCATGTGCTCCTCCATGACTCGGGAATCACCCTGCAACACACACAAACGATCAATGACTGAGCAATAATCTAACTTCGAAATAAACAAGGCGATGCAATATCAAAGGGAGAAATTTGAAAAAAACAAACAAAAACAGTACACTTTCATGAGTGGTAGAGTCAAATTTGGTTAAATGTCTAAAATGTAACACAAAGTCATATACACATGAAGTAAACTTAAAATCTGGTCGGCACTCACCACCCTCACCTGCTGCTTGGCCCTCTCCTCCTGCTGCATCATCAGGGCCGCTCTCTGCTGAGCCATCTTCAGCTGGTCGTCCTGCGACAGGCCGGGAGGGGGCAGGCCGGGGGGCTCCATGCCCATGTGCATGCCGGGTGGGGGGGGCCCTCCGGACATCATACTCATGGCCTGGAGCATGCCCATACCAGGGGGCATGGGCGGCATGGGCATCGGCGGCATGGGAGGGATGCCCGGCGGCAACTGGGGAGTAGGGAATACAGGAGACTGTGAGGCGAGCGGGAGGGCATGATGGGAAAAAACAATGCAGGGCTGCCTAACTTTTTGCCATATTGAGGCTGTGAGGCTTAATTCCTGTGACTCCATCATTTATGAAGCATGAAATATGAGCACCCTTCACAACTCACTGATGTTTACTGTATAATTGTGCAAAAACAAAGTTGTATTCTTCAGTGGGACAGAAATCAAGCTGCTGGTGAATGCCAACTGTGTATAACTAGGGCTGCACAATTAATTGTATATAACCTGACATTACAATTAATAGTTGTATTTACACGTTTAAAAATTGTACCATTTAATTTGTTTACAATATCTGCTGTAGTTGTAAATAGTCAAGTTGCCGACACAAGATGCCAAAATTACAGTGAACTAATTCTGTTCCCCAAATCATCAAGATTAATAATCATGATCATAATATCTAGCAACTAACTGGGATAATCATTCTAGCCATAATCGTACAGCCCGGGGTATAACCATGGTCACGCTGTATCCCCAGACATAGGGAAGAGTGTAAGGACAGTGGGAAAGGGACATGAATTATGTTTTCCAGATATAGGGACAGCTGCTGCCAGGCTGCATGTCCAGCTAAAAACATGACATTTACAGCAGACTGTGACTGATAAAAGCTAGACTGGGCAGTCAGGCATGACGATGTGTTGTGATTTACCTGGGAGCCCATGGGTTTGTCATCATTAGGTTTGCTGAGCCGGATTCCAGTCTGCAAAGGGAAAACACGAAGATGAGTGACGGCTCTGATGCACAGGACAACTTTTCAGGCAACACTGAAGGGCAACGGCGCCCAAAGAGTTGCTTCAGCATTGTTCCTTTAATTACATCTTGAATGTAGCTGAGAGGTTAGACAAGCAGGTCAAATCCCAGCCTGGCCCTGGGTGGGGAAGTGAATGAGAAACACTCGCCTCTTCTTTAACAACTACTACTGAGGAACATTTGAGCAAGGCACTACTTAATTCCTAAAATCCCAGGTGTGAATTTGAAATTTTCGCATCATAAAAAACAAACACACAAAGACACATACAAAAACACATGACATCGGTGAAACTTTTTATAGACTAAAAGAACATCTACCTGCATCATGTATCCCTTCAGCCTGTCAATCAGCTCCTCTCTGGGACCTGGGGAAGGAAGAAATTATAGTTAATCTATTTCTCTAACAGGGAGGGAAATGTGATGAATGGCGAGGACATTAGTAGACACTCGTCAAGATATAACTTTGAACTAAAGCTTCTATTACAGTTAGCTATGTAGCTTAATCGCTATCAGCCACACGAGACCTTCATCAAAACCAAACAGACTAGAGGAGGAAACTCAGAGCAAGTTCCTAATCCAAATCCCTGTTGAGAACGTTAATTTGCTAAATCAACTGGCTAGTTAGCTACCTGGCCAAGTGAAATGTGTTAATTTTGCTTTTTACTACATTGCATTGGTTTAAAAATAAACTACCGGCATAATGATACCCTTAACTTTTATGTCAACACACAACAGGCCTGAATCCTTGCCGCGGAAGTGTCTCATCTAGCTAGCTAGCATTAGCAGAAGGCTAGCTACCGTTAGCTAAACACAGCCCTTCTTCCAGGACAAACTGCGTGTTTCGCCGTGTTTTCTTACCCATCGTGGGCGCTCCCAGCTCCGCCAGCTTGCCTTGAAGCTCCGGGTGGCTCCATGTGTTCAAGGCCGCAATAGCAGCCCCTAAATCGGACGGGAGGGAATCGGTCCCCGGCGGTCCGTCGGATGCCATGTTGAGATTCTTTCAATGAACAACGACAGAGACACGCGAGCAACGAGAACGGGACAGTTGCAGATCAGTTGCATGATGGGAAACCGCACTCACCACTGGGACATGAAGTTCGAAGGCGGAGCGTCGCAATTCTTAATTGCAGCCCCTAGGTGTCAGTATTTACGCAGAATTACTGAACATCCTTCTTATCTAGAGTTTATTATGGATTGGTGTAATAAAACGTGTTTAATTAATCTCTAGAAACATCTGGGTTTAGCAAAAACATCGATAGCCCTTACGAAAAAATAACAATCCTATGATATTTTTTTAGAATTATACTACACAAATCTCAAAGCACAACTTTAAAATACCATGCATAGGAATATAGTGGTTTATCGTCAAGGCTGCCACTGCCGAATGATAACCTACTGTGCAAATTAGGCCTAATTAACAGATAAGAAGAAACATGCTTTATCAAGTAGGAGATAGCCCACATAACATGAGATACATAACGACTGCATGTAAAGACTTCCCTCTCACTGGAGTGTGTCTGGGGCTGGTGGGCACTGCGCAGACGCATAGTGATTGGGGCACACACACACGATCAGGGCAGTGGCAGGGCGTTTCTAAATTATAAGCGCTGGTAGAAAGCAGGGGAGGGGACGGAACTGAGCTCAACATGGAAGGGAGCAGAGAAAGTCAGGCAGCATATTGAATGTCAAAATAGCCGCTTTTGTCAAGGAAGTAGCCTACCAGCAAAGGTAAATATACAATTCCTTTCATCAGCATTGGTTTGCGTTAACTTCTCTGTATCGTGGTGCAAGAGCATATGCTTTATGAGATCCTGGTCTGAAGTTTTATGAGCAGAGCTTGAAGTTTGTGAGCTGTTGAACCGTGAACATTACAAACAATCATGCAAAAAGAAAAAAGAAAAAAAAACAGACATCCTGGCATCCTAGAGTTTACACACAGTTTCAAACCCTTAAAATCTGCAACTGTTGCTCGGGGAATCTCTTAATTAGCTGCTTGAAATCTTTCCCACAACATGCGGATATTATCTTTTTTTTGTGTGTGTGTGGGAGTCGGGTGTGACGAAACGGGTCGGCCAGCTGTTCTTGTTGGTCAATTTGAGAAGTTGTCGAGCTGCAGTTTGACAGCTGGACACTGTTTCTGTCTGCAGGCACCACACCTACCAGCACGACTACATGCTTATCTAGAAAAACCAGAGCTGTCTGTGCCCTTAATGCAAAAAAATAGATTTCACATAGGCGTGTACTTCAGAATATGTTTAGAGATGTGTTCCAAAAATATACAAAACTGGACAAAAATGTAAATATGTATAAGTACACGTAGATGGCATTCATTAGGAATACATTTTATTTTGGAAGTATTTTCTTCTTATGCACCGTTGACAACATCCAAAGTATGTTTTAGCCATTCCAGATATATTAAGAATGAATGTAATCTACATGTACAACTACAATTTTTTTGGCCGACTTTTGAATATTTGCAAGCATATTCAAAAGTATTTGTGATTTTTGATAATAAAAAGAAATCACTCCCCTTGCAGAGTCAGTACTTTCAGTCTCACCTAGTGGTTAAAATGCGTGTCTTGTTTCCGAGTCCATTTTCTCGGCTCGTTTGCCTCGTCAGAAAAAGGAAAGACACTTTAGATATTTAATTACACTGTAAGCGGTGTTTGGTGTTTGGAACATGATCTGTGCGCTGTTTGGGAGTCAGGATTACAGAGAGATGGTCAAAATGCTTAGGTAGCACAAACACTGGACCTCACACACCCAGAGGCATCTCACAACTTTGTTATAAGCATGTATTTAGGCTAAAGGCTGAGTCTCTCTCTCTCGCTCTCTCTCTCTCTCTCTCTCTCTCTCTCTCTCTCTCTCTCTCATAGTTGCTCCACAGTCAAATTAGACCCAGACAGACATCAGCAAAAAACAGTAATCAGTAATTTTGCATCAGACTTACTAACATTCACTTCTTCTTTTTTTTTTTTTTTTTTTTCAAAAATCCTGTAGGTCTGTTGCTCAACTCAGACATGATACCAGTTTCCAGTTTGTTATTTCTTTTTCAACTGACATAATAACAAATGATGGTTCCTCCTTTAGCTGAGCTTCAACCAGATCAAGTTGCAGGACACTGTCTCATATGGAGGAAATGTCATGCTGTTTCCTTGTTATTTGAATACAAGCCTGTGGCATAACACATAAAAACGCTGCTTCTGCTATGGCTTGGGTGCAAGCATGCAAATCCATATGTCTATTTCCTCATTTCTAATCAAAACAGCAAATGGATTCGCCCCTGCAGATGCTCAGACAATTTGCTGTAAACTAGTACAGCACTGTGTTGTTAGACCATAGCTGCCAGTGCTGACATGCAGTCTACTGCTTGTCATTTCTCATAAATGTCACTACCTGCAGTGAGGTGGAGGGTATCGGGGGAGGGGGGCATGAAAGTGTATTTCACATGTGAGGAGAGTAAAATATTCATATTGCCAGATTGAGCTCACGTTGGGCAGAGTGCGCCCCGATAACCCGCAGCAGAGACTTCAGGCTGCGTTCAGACGCAACCGGATGATAGTCAGAACCACCGAAAGGTTGGGGCTTCATCGAGAAACATGCAGAGAGTTGTTGCACTGGTTGGAGGTTAGTTTCAGGGTGATTATTACTGTGGAGAGTTTACTGCAGCTGGTTTTCTACATGACTGTATAAAATAAAATTGTCCAAACTATTCCACAAAAGTGTTTTGCTGTCTGGTAACATGGCAACATTTTGATATGTTTATAGGTGTGAGATCTGCAGGGTAGCTGTAGTATCAGTAGTAGTAGTAGAAGTGGTAGTAGTGGTAATAATAGTAGTACTACTAGTAGTAATAGCAGCAGGAATAATAGTGGCAGCAGTAGTAGTAGTGGTAGTAGTTGTAGTAGTAGTAGTAGTAAAGTAGCAGTAGTAGTAGTAGTAGTAGTAGTAATAGTAGTAGTAGTGGTAGTAGTTTTAGTAGCAGTAGCAGTAGTAGTAGTAGCAGTGGTAGTAGTAGTAGTAGTAGTAGTAGTAAAGTAGCAGTAGTAGTAGTAGCAGTGGTGGTAGTAGTAGTAGTAGTAGTAGTAGTATTAGTAGTAGTAATAGTAGTAGTAGTAGTGGTAGTAGTTGTAGTAGCAGTAGTAGTAGTAGTAGTAGTAGTAAAGTAGCAGTAGTAGTAGTAGCAGTGGTAGTAGTAGTAGTAGTAGTATTAGTAATAGTAGTAGTAGTGGTAGTAGTAGTAGTAGTAGTAGTAATAGTAGTAGTAGTATTAGTAGTAGTAATAGTAGTAGTAGTGGTAGTAGTATAGTAGGAGTAGTAGAAGCATTTTATCATACTAGTAGTAATAGTAGTAGTAGTATAGTAGTAGTAGTTGTAGCATTTTATCATACCTTGAAATTACTCACACACCATTTCTCATTATACAATAACTCTTCACAATCTATAAAATTATGTTATAAAACATCAAATCTTGTGATGAAAACATTTACCAGTTTGTTCTCTGACTCTGTGAGCAGGAACTTTTTTCAGCCAGTGAACCAGGCCATTTTAATAGGTGTGGTTCACAGTCGGCAGTGGAAAGTGTAACGGGGCTCCGCTGCGCTCTCTGAGCCAATGAGAGCCAGACTCTTTTCAGAGTCTGCTATGATTGACAGATGTGAACAAAAACAGGAAGAGAGTTCAGTTTGGATAGCAGAGAGCAGTTGGGGAGTTTAAATCGATAGTAGAAAGTGTGTGTAATTGAGGAAGAGATGATAGAATTGAAAGCGGAAATGCAAAGTTAAAAATAAAGCTGACTTGTGTTTGTGCCTGTCTTCTGTGTGAGTTAGACAGAAACACAGAGAGAGAGAGAGAGAGAGAGAGAGAGAATCAAAGCAACAAATACAAAGGCAGACAAATAGAGGATCGTTTGCAAGGAAAAGTGCCCTTGACAGAACTAGAGCTGGGGATCGCACTAACGACAGTTTACACTTCCTCCTTCATGACTGCGTAATTAAAGAGTCTGAGAGAGCTTTTGCTTGTTCTCGGCCTTCTGATCCCTTCATTGTGCATCAAGGTTCACACAAAAACCACACCCTCTCTCACACACACACTATACATATACAGTACCTGTCTGATTCAACATTAACTTTAATTAGACATTGCACTGTGCACACACTTTCCGCACCACACAATAAACTAGAAGTAGCGTGGATATGCCTATTGTGACTAATCCCTGTGCTATGCATACCTAGCACACGGCTGGCTGGGAACAAATAGGGAGGGGTCACCTACCATTTACAACCCCAAATGTGTGTATAGAGTGGGTGTGCACAGTGCTGTGCTTTTGTCTGCTTTGCACATGTAGAACTGTGTATGGACTTGCATCTGTGTGTGTTAGGTTCACGCTGTCACAGATCTCCACAATGCTTTCTCAAATGTTTCTAATTTTTAACCTTTTTTCCTTTTCAGACTTTAGCCGCTGGCAGGACAAGGAAGCACCGCGGCCCTGCACTCCTGTCGGCGTCAGGCATCTGCACAAAAAACATAACGGCAAACTGTGATTGGTGCTTATTGTTGCCGTGGCTGGGAGAAGATCTGCCTTTTTGCTGTGAAGAGGACATCTCTCTCTCTCTCTCTCTCTCTCTCCAGAGCCTTCCCCTGCCTGAGCTGCGACTCCCGGCCCTCACACTTGACTGTGATTGCATCCGAAGCGCTCCGTTACGCCAAGTGCCATAAGCAGAAGCCTCGTCTCATCAATGTTTAATAGCTTCTAATTGGCTGTTGTTGTTCCATTCTGATTTATGATTCGGCCTCACCGTGGAAACCGCTACCACCGTATGTCAGATTTGCATCAGTGCTGCCACAGTGCTTTACGTTAAAACCCCAGCTGCAATAGGCCGCAATTCCTGTCTCATCAATAATTGACACTTCCTTATACGCCATTGCACCTCCTGTTTTCCTCCTAATTGGACCACACATACTAAGATCCGACCGACAGCGACATTTGACCCCACAAGCTCAGGATGGAGGCGCACATTTACGCCACGGGGATGGCCGCCAAGCTGAGGAGCCAGTGGGATCGAGACGAGGGTTTGGGTCAGAACCACAACGCGGTGAAGTTCCTGGGCCAGGACTACGAGGCTCTGAGAGCCTGCTCCCTCCAGAGCGGGAACCTGTTTGAGGATAAGCTGTTTTCGTGCACCGCTTCCTCTCTGGGCTTCAACGAGCTGGGCCCGCGATCCTCCAAGACCCACGGCATGCGCTGGATGAGGCCCACGGTGAGAGGGGGACAGGGGTCAGAGGTGTTTTAGACCAGTGGTGCTCAAACTTTTTGGCTTGTGGCCCCTTAAAAACAAAGCAATGCCGGGGCGTCCTGGTGGCTCAGTGGTCTAAGGTGTGTACAGTGTAAACGCAATGTCCTGGATTCAAATTCGGCCTGGGACCTTTGGGGATGACCCCTCTCTCTTGCCGTATCTGAACTGTCAAATAAAAGCAAAAATTCCCTAAAAAAAAAACCCAAAACGATGCGATGCCTAGTCACGACCCCCATCACATGCTGCATAATTATGCAGAGTAGTGACCTACTTCACCCAAGAAATGATTTTCCCTTTTCAGGTCGTTTCATCTGATTATCAGAGGAGGCCGAGAGGATGAAAACTATTCAGTATTTCACAGGAAAAAAAACAAAAAAGAGAGAAAAATCAGAAAAATTACACGACAATAAATTTGTATAGTAGAAATCAGTTTTTTTGCTATCCCATAAATCATCATGCGACCCCTCAAAATTATCTCATGACCCCCTGAGGGGTCCCGACCCCCAGTTTGAGAACCACTGTATTAGATGAACCCCGTCAGATCTATGTAACCATTGTGAACATGTGGGATTGTTTTTGGATTCTGACCTTTAAAGGACTACAAAAATGGAGGGTTGAAGAAAGAGACACCATGACCAAAGCCCTATACCTAAAAAGTTGCATCATGAAGTAGTGCCACCAATCACAACCTCTGAATGTGCAACGTGCACCATGTGACCAAAATTAAAGTTAAGATGGAGATGGAGGAGCAGGCAGAGAAACCTTACATAGACTATGTTTGGAAAAACAAAACAACAAGGAAAATACTTAGCATATTTAGCAAAATAATTAGAATTATAATTTTTGCCATAATTGTACAGCTCTACCATGAAGGAATGCCAATTTTTAAAAGTTAAGTCTATTTTTTTTCCTTATTACTGGCTGGAATTGCATCTGGCTACATAAAACTTATTACATTTTGATCGGGAATGATTGGTAATTATTGATGCCACAATGGTTTCAGTGTCACAACACTTTTACACGGACAGCAGCAGCGATGAGTTGAGGCCGGCGGTCTTCTGTTTGCCCCAGTTTTCAAGTGTCCCAGAGAAGTCAGATTTGTCCTGCTCTGTCCTTATTAGTATCTCCACAAACATCCAATCTTAACAGACCTCTCTTTGTCTTTGCTAGTCTCTTTCTTTCTCTTTCGCTCTCCCTCAGTCTCTCAGTCTCTCCCTACATTATAAATATGCCGTCGTGAGCTCAGGCGCTCTCCTGTAGTTGAAGATGACACCCGAGCACGATGCGGGACTGTCCTCATTAGACTCTATCACGGCAGTCCTGGAGACGGCGCGGCCCCATCACACTTCGTCTTCCGCCTGCCGTGACAGCCTCTGTCATCCCCGTAACAGAGCCGAGAGACAAGTCGTGATCTTAAAAGCTCTTTGGTCGTGATCATTAGCGTGACAGCGGCCTCTTAGCTCCTCTTGCAGCTTCTGTCTGTCTGTCTGTGTGTGTGTGTGTGTGAGAGAGCGTGACTGTGGGCTTGTGTGTGTGCCTACATGTAGGTTAGTGTGTGTGTGTGTGTGTCTGTGCGTTTCTGTCGACCCTAATGCTTCTCACAGTCTCTCCAAAATGGCCATGTTCCATAATGCATGGCTCTTACAGCACCATAGGAGCTGTAATATTTACACCGCAAGAGAGTTCATAGTCTCTACATTCCCAAAAATCTGTGCAATGTGTGTGTGTGTGTGTGTGTGTGTGTGTCTTTGACAGAGAGAGAGAAAGAGAGAGAATTTAAGTGTGAATTTAAGCCTCTGTGTGTGATGGCATGTGTGTATGTGTGCAAACGTGTGTGTTTCTGTGTGTCTGTGAATTCGACCGTGGGCCTGATGGTTTGTGTGCACGTGTGTGTGTGTGTGTGTGTGTGTGTGTGTGTGTGTGTTTATGGGGCAAGAGGAGGAATGGAATATTTCTTTTTATAGCTTCATGTATCTCACGCTCAACTCTCATGCTGGGTGAAAGATGGTTTGTGAAGCAGAGAATCCTGGGAAACAAGAGATACACAAGAAACACTGGAATACAACACAGTTTTCCTGAAATGTCTCCCGATCTATTAGAAGATGTCCGCAGGTCCTCAAAACGTTGTGAAATGTATTGTATTTCAATTCAATTCAAGGCATTAAAGGGTGTTAAATACAGTTACATTTACACTACCAGTCAAAAGTTTGTTTTTCATTCTCTTAAAGCCATTTTGATCTAAAGGCTTATGCTTAAATGCTTGAAATTAGTTTCTTAGACAAATATAAAATAGTGAAGTTGATGCCTATGTATGAATTTATTTCTGAAGCCTTTCCATCAAGGCAAAGGGCGGCTACTTTATGTGTTATTTCATAGTTTTGATGTGGAAAATGGTAAAAATAGTAAAAAAAGAACATTTTTGATGTGTCCATACTTTTGACTATGAGTATTTTTAAGTCTTAAATAAAGTTTTAGAGGTCCTAAAAATCAGTGCATGACTGAGAGACCAACTGGGTCCCACCGGCCTACATTCAGATTTTGACTTTTCAGATTTATTTTTGTTGCAAAATGGTCTTGAATTGTATTCTAACTGGCATTGATTTGAAAAGTTTTTATTGAAACCTGTAGAAACCCTGCGCTAGGTATGAGCCATTTATGTGGACCAGCCACTTCCACTAGTCAACTCAGCAGCAAATCAGAATGAGGTTATATGAAAATGTGTATCCAAAGGCTTGCAAAACTCTAATTTGTCTGTGTGTGTGTGTGTGTGTGTGTGTGTGTGCGCTCCACAGGAGATCTGCAGGCGTCCCCAGTTCATTGTGGATGGAGCCACTCGCACAGACATCTGCCAGGGAGCTCTGGGTGAGTCCCAGTGGGAGAGTTCCCAACTGTTACACTTTTACTACCGCATGACTCAGCTATTAGAGGAGAGGAGAGGATGAGAGAGAGAGGGAGAGAGAGAGAGAGAGAGACAGAGAGAGAGAGAGATTGGATGAAGAGGTCTGGATTAAGAGATGCAGGGAAAGCAGTTATGTGTCATTTGCGAAAAGGGTGACAAGAACACTAGAGGAAACCATTTGCATGAAAAGAGCGTAACCAGGAGCAGCTGTCATTCATCTCCAAGAGGAAGAGAGGGGGGGGGGGTTCTCAGCGGAGAGGCAACACCGAGATAGAGGCAGCTAGAGAGTGAAAGTGAGGAACACGATCGGGCGAGCGACTGGAAGGTTGCCAGTTTGGATCCCTGGGAACTGGGACTGGGAACGTCTGGATTCGTGTGTAGGCCTGTGCCGATATGAACATTTCATAGTACGATTATCTTGGCCAAAATGATCTCGATATACAATGGTATCCTGATAATTATTAATATGATGAAAACCTTAAAACCAGTACTGTAATATGCTTCAATTATCATATCAATCACAAGACATTTGACTTTTTGATTTGACTTTTTTCTACAAGTTACAATTATAAAATGCTGGCTTAGCTTATGAAAACTGTAAGAATAGTTTTAAACGACACATAAAAATCCAAATAGCAGCATCTAAAATATAGTAAAAATGAGTCTCAAAAAGTGCTACTGACCTGCATCAGCAACATAAATACAACAATTTATTAGAGGAAAATAAAACATCAGTAATAACAGATGAGAGAGTCCTGGGCTGTGCTGTGTGTTTTAGTTTGTTATTCCCAACAACCCGGCGGTTATCACGGTTGTCACAGTGATAAAAATTAGAGGCGGTGTCATAACAGTTAATGTTTTTTTACCACGATATATAGTGATACCGCTTATTGTCCCGTCCCTAGATGCGGGATGTGAATAAGTAACGCTCTCCTCTCCCTTAACAACCACTGGCAAACTGCCCTTGAGCAAGGCAGTGAGCGCTTAACCAGCTGCCAGTGTGCTGCTGCAAATAAGAGTGTGCACATAGTCTGCATGCCAGGTTACATGAGGATTAAAAACTGAGACAGAGGGAGGAGAAAGAGAGTAATGGAAGACAATGACAGTGAGAGACGGAGATGAGAGTCAACAGTCAGATCGCTCTTGGCAGTAGCGATTGATCGCCTGAGATGTTTTCCCCTCCGACTCGGAGCTGCATGTATAATTCATGATCTGTTTCCCTGCCTCACATCTGTAAACAAGGCAGCTCTCCCTCCGTTTGAGAAGCTCTGGCAGCGCAGCAGCGCAGGAAGCGACTTCCCCCGGCGCTCCAAGTGAAATGCTTTACCCCCCCCCCCCCCCCCCCCCCCCTTCCCTCTTCCCGGAGGAGGGGCCGTGTTGCAAAACAATAACCCCAAAAATGTTGAGCCAAAAGCATAATGGACCACTTTGCTGTGCTCTTTTGTTACGCAGGCGAAATGCACCGTGGCTGAGTCGTCTTTATCGGTGCCATGGGGGTTATCTGTTACACAAAGTTTCAAACCCACCAGCTGCATGGGATTTGGCTGTTTATAGATTATATGGGGCAACTTGAGACAGATGAGACAGAATATAAATGAAACAGTGCGGTGGTGATGTGAGCCTAAAGACGAAAATATACAAAATAGATTAAATAAACTAAATTTAGACTACTAAGACAAAACGCAGCCACTGTTTGAGTGATGAAACTGAGGGGAAAAAAACAAAATGTATCTTCTACCCTGGCAAAATTATTGTTGGTATAGAAATGGATGGTATATAATTTAGTAGCATTTAAAGGTATAATATTAGCTGGTATGAAATCTAAACACTAGTCGTGGCCTTTTTCCATTTAAAGCACTCTAAAAGTAGTTGCTCCTGTTGCCGCAGCAGATCATGGAGGACAGTAGGAGGACAGATAGCACAACAATGATCATTGTTTCTCTTGGATCAGATTATCCCAGATTGCATACCAGAGCGATAAGGTTCAGCTGCAAAAAGGAAAATGTAATGGTAGAAAACACAGTCAGTCAGGGTGTTAATCTGCTCCAACCAGGGAGCTTTCGTAATACAAATACAATATATCATAATACAAATAGCTAGTAGGACTGTGGCCCGAACCCACAGTCCGCCTCCTAATAACAACAGCAGTGTCTTTTTGTGTCTCAGTCCAGTGCGATGTGTGCCGCTCCCATTCCTCAGAGGGCAAAAGCCTGTTCAAACACAGTCCCCGACTCTCTCCCCTTGAATAGGTGATTTCCAGTTTTTACGAGTGTCTTCCCACCAGCGGGACCCAAGTGCTCCCACATGCAGATTTAATCTCAAATAAATTAGTAACCAGGATGAAAAATAATCGTCTGACTAGGCGGGGGAATCATTCGAAGAAGGGAACGGTTGGAAATATTTAAGCAGAGTGACCGAGGAGCTTTGTAGTAATGTGGGAATGGAAAGCAGTGTCTAACACCCGTCTTACATAAACAACCATCCTCATCCTTGTTTAACTTAAGTCAGATTTATTATGGCAGGTCTGAGTCAAAAGGTTCAGGGCTTGGAATTTTAGAGGCTTGTGATCCAAGGTAATAAGACTCTGTGTGTGTGTGTGTGTGTGTGTGTGTGTGTGTTCCACAGGGGACTGCTGGCTGCTGGCGGCCATTGCCTCGCTGACCTTAAACGACAACCTCCTCCACAGAGTGGTGCCTCACGGACAGAGCTTTGAGCAGGGGTACGCCGGCATCTTTCACTTCCAGGTGAGCACATCCTCACTCCCTGCATGTGCATCTAGCTCTACCCGTGATTTTATACTGTTTCGCCCCGCACTGGTTGCGCAAAGCGTTTGGGTGTAGGGTTTTCTTTGGTCCGAACCATAGTGAACCAGGGTGGAAAAGATACCTCTGTTTGCGTTTTTGTATTTGGTTCGTTTAGGTTCAGACTGCCCAATTACAAGCGAAGCAGGACTTGTAGACAGAAGTCACATGGACGCAGAAGTAGCTTGTTTATCGGACAGTTTTGGGAACCTGTCGTCCTGCCAGGTTGGAGATTTTGACGGCAGGGGGGGTAGCGGGGTGAAAACAAATCCAATTCCAGTCCCTAAGCATGAAGGACTTCTCTATCCTAATGAACCGCACCGCAGTTCTCTTGGAAGAGGACGAGACCCGTATTCTCAGGCGTATTTACCTTCCGAACGAACCGAACTAAAGGAGTAAACAGTTCCGAGAAATTGCTCCAAACACGCTTGGTGTGAACCGCAGACTAACCGGGTGAATTCAAGTCCCTCGTGTTTTCACCTGTTAAATCACCTCCAGTCAGGTGTAGGTGAAGGGCAGATGGGTTTGAGGAAGCAATTTTGACGCCTCGAGACAGTTGAGGTCTTTACTGTGGTATTTTTGGTGCTGCCGGTGACACTCTGGGCCTCTTGCATCACCATCGTAGTCGCAATCACGATAAAGAATCTCCATTATCAGAATTATTGCTGTAATAAACATTCATAGAGACTGTTATGAACGTCCCAACGGAAGCATTTTAAGGCAATGAAAATAGGCAATTTCACCAACAATCATGAGCAACGGTATTATTTTCATCATGTGCCATAAAGCCTGTTGTCGTTATCGATTTTGCCAGTCCTCATTGACTGCCAGTCCTCCTCCAAGATGATCGTGATTTTATAGTTAAGTTGTCACATGTATAATCTCAGTTCTGTTATGAAACTGAATCACCGGAGCTTTGCAAGGTCTCCTAGCTGGATTATGGAGTCATGTTCAGAAGTTCTCATTCTCTCCTCTTTTTAAACCGTCATTTGTTTTAGGGAGGGTGTGCTGAGCTCGTTTTTTTTAACAGGCATTCAAAGTGGGAAGCTGCCCAGTGCAACACACACAGTCTCCTGCTGCTGGCCACTGAGCAGCAGTTGTTGAGACTGCGAAGAGCTTAACTCATTCTCCTTCTCTGCCCAGAGTTTCCCTGCCAGTCTGGAGGATCAAAGCGGCAACCTTTTGGCCGCTCTTTCGCTTCTCAAACCCTTATGAGTCATCCCAGATAACAGCGTTCTTCAGTAACTGACCTCTCAGATCCACACCCACTCGCTCAGTCAATAAGATTACCTAGGAGGTTTTGAGTCACTGTCAGACTGATTCAAGCACACTCTCCTGATGGCAGCCAACGCCCATTTCTCTGTAAGCCATAGAATTTGTCTTCCTAGAGTAGATATGACCGGTCAAATGATGTAGATCTGGACAAGACTTGACACTGTTGTACAGTACCTTGCCTGTCTGAAGGGCCCCTTCTTGCTGGGGGCCCTTCAGTATTCCCTCCTTTTCCACCCGATAGCTGCACCCCTGCATTTGGAGTTTAAATAATTTAGGCATACCTAAAATGGCTGCTATATAGGTCCGTCAAAAACAATATGTCATAATTTCATCTGTGATATTTCCATCCTTGAATCTCTACGGCCAATCTGCGAGCGCTTCAGTTCCTTGCAACTTGAATACAACGTTTCCATTCTATTTGTTCTATTTCTATGGTTAAAGCTTCTGCCAGACCGCTGGGCCTTATCAGTTGAACTTTGCTTTGTACACAAAACCAAATACTCCAGACATACACACCCACACACAAACACTCTCACACACACACACACACACACACACACACACACACACGTGAACGCAAACCTCAGGTAAACTGTGACTAGCTGCTCAATAGACTTTACAATGACACAGTTGTTGGCCTGTTTATAAACTGTGATGAGCTGCAGTCAGTGACCAGATGTATAGCACACATGATTACACTGCTGTTAGTCAGAAATACTTTAAAAAAAAACCTATAGGGATTCCATGTTGATTCCCATTGGTTACTATTGGTTCCCAATTACAAAGAACCCAATTGATTGTACTGTATTGTGGAACCAATCCTTGATAAGAGTTCTAAAAGAATCATTAGGATTCTTTTAGAACTCTTTTAGAACTTCTAGGACTCCATTAGGATTCTAAATGATTGGTTCCACAATACTGAAGATATTGGTTGGATTATATTCTATTGTACATTTTTACATTGCATTTCGGGGATGACGCTTTTACTCAGAGCAAACTGAATACGATTAGTTACCGAGATCACCTGCCTTACAGGAATAAGGAGTGCAAGATAAGATAAGATAGCACTTCAGGTGCCACAGCAGCAATTGGCGGACAATGTCAAGTAAGTCAGTATGTGTCAAGTACAGGAAGGTAATAAAAGAAAACAACAATAGAGACAGTGCAAATAAATAACTGCAAATAATAAATGCAATGGTCCAGGGGCCACGTTATTGAGCAGGTTGGATGGGGGGTGTGGGGGTCAATGGTCGAGGTTAGACATAATAACAATCTATCAAAATAACCAGACCAATGGGACCAGGATTGAAAACCCATGCAACAGACAATATATATATATATATATATATGACCCTGGAGTGATCATACAAGACAGAGAAGTGCAGGAGACATTAAAGCTAGGTAAAGGGGGAACATTATCCTATTCTATTCTATTCTATTCTATTCTATTCTACCTTTTTGTTGAGGTTAGAGAGGGCTATGGAGGAGGTGTGTGTCATTGTGTGTGTGACTATGTCCTGTGATCTCACATGCCTCATTATCTGTGCCTCTGTTCCTGTGTGTGTGTGTGTGTGTGTGTGTGTGTGTGTGTGTGTGTGCGTGTGCGTGCGTGCGCTCCTCTGATCTCGCACCAGTGTGTCTCCGGTGTCTGCGTCAGTGTGTGTGCGGTGCAGGAGAGGCAGCGGTCCCGCTCCGCCGCTGCAGGCTCTCCCCTCTCGTCTCATCTCAGCTCAGCTCAGCTCTCTTTGTCACAGAGCGCTTTGATTCCTGCCAGCTGCCCTGTTCGATGCTGTGAGGCCCATGCCAACCAGGCTGCCAGGCCTAGAGAGAGAGAGGGGGAGGGGGTGTAGAGAGAGAGAGAGAGAGAGAGAAAGAGGGAGAGAGGGAGAAATCGAGGGAGGGAGGAATTGAAAGAGAGAGTAAAGGGGAAGCACACATACATCAAACCCACGTATTACACACATTGGCACAGACTCATAATGTACAGCCCATATGCTCTTCAACACACACACACACACACACACACACACACACACACACACACACACTGATCACGCAGGATCACTTCATCCTAGCCTGATTGCTCAGTCATGGGAGCCGCTGCACTGGCAAAGACCTGAAACAGGCCGACCGACTAATCGATCCGACTGCCGTTAGCTGCCAGTGTGCAGACCGATAGTGCACCAACACACAGTTGTACATACACACACACACACGCACACACAGACACACACAGAGTAGAGAATAGGGAGACTGCCAACTGTCCACCCTGCTGAAAAGTCCTTGAGCAAGATATTGAAATCCTATCGGCTGCAGGGCCGCTGTTCTGGAGCTGACTCATCGGACAGATTTCTCCATTTCTCCTCTGGGGGATCAATCAATACACACAGTGAGACACGTGCACACACACACACACACACACACACACACACACAGGTCCCACATTCGTACATCTTCTGGGGCCGGTGATTCAGTTACAGAGGAAGTCAGCCAAGGAAAAGCAGAATATTTGGCCAGTTCATCACTGATTGTTTCCAGAGATGCTGCAATCGTTTTTACACTGTCGTTTGCTTATGGCCAACACAGAACAGACCCCCGACCCCATTCCACACACACACACAGACACACACACACACGCTCTGCTTGAATGAGTGGAAATAATAAATTAATTTGCTCTAAAAAGGCTTGTAAATGCATCCGTGCCTACTGTATATGCCTGAAAGCTAAATGACTTCATGTAAATGAATATGGCGACCTCCCATTCGGTACAGAATTGGCCTATTTTAACTAGTATGTGTTGGTGCGTTTGTGTTATGCTTGTTACTTGGAGTTTGTCATTTTTCTTTTTGCTCGAGCGTGTTTCCACTCATTGTGTTAGCTTAAGACCATGTATTCCCTTTTGTATCGGTTCCACAAAGGAAAACTTTGTTGCTGTTTTTTGATCCGTCTAAGCCTCTGGTTATATTACTCAGACCTGGATGAGTCATCCCAAAATGTAATTATGAGTGCTGGTTGCGGAAGCCTTAATTGGGTTAAGAAGTGGGAAAGAGAGAGAGGGTGTGTGAGCGAGCGAGGCAGGCAGGAGGAGGGGGAATAAATTAAAAAACGAGGCAATCTCAGTCAACTCAGTTGGGATCCAACAAAACAAATAACTGTGTCAGAATCTAATATGGAAGTTTCTGCCTGCTGCTGCCGTCGCACATTTCCAAAAGTGATTACAATTTGCTGAATTACATCGAGAAAGGAATTGTTTCTCAAGCTCTCGCTGCAAGTCGTGACTCCGCTGTGATGAGGGTTTATTTCACACAGTCACACCGCCGCTGGTGTGGGCGCCGCTCCCATCCTGCTGCGAGACAGAGGCTCAGCGGAGCTGCCTGTGTCTCTTGTATGTGTGGTTTGTGTATGCGTGTCTGCGAGTGTAAAAGAGCAAACTGAAGAAGTTGTGTGTGCATGCGTGTTCACCCGGGGAAAGTGTGTGTGTGTGTGTGTGTGAGCGTGCTTTGTCCTGTCTGCAGCCAACCGTGTTCGCAGGGTTTAGCTCTGCAGGGCATGCAAAATTCATCATCCCCCTCCCTCTGCACACATGAAACACACATGCACTCATTAAGTACATTTTTGCACATATGTGCACCAAAAACATGCAGGCCACCCCCCCACCCCCCCACCCCCCACCCCCCGGACGCAAATGCATACACACAGACACAGACACACATACAATATGACTCCAGCTGTGGCCTTTTACTCGCCAAATGACCGTTCCACAACTTCCTGTCCCCTCCCCTCTCCTCTACAGATAAAACTACTTTGACAGAGCAATATCACCCGTATAAAACCACATGACAGCACCTTAATCTATTGTATTGTATTGTACCTATTGTATTGTATCTATTGTATTGTATTGTATCTATTGTATTGTATTGTACCTATTGTATCTATTGTATTGTATTGTACCTATTGTATTGTATCTATTGTATTGTATTGTATCTATTGTATTGTATTGTACCTATTGTATTGCTGCCTGGATGGTGGTCTATATCAGTCCAAGTAGCACTGCATGTGGCTGTGCAGGAAGATATAGATATAGTGTATTATATACTATTTTAGTACATGAAATGACTTTTGTTACATGTGCAGACTGACGAGACTTGGCCACAGTGATGAGCCAACCCCGCACACACACACACACACACACACACACACACACACACACACACACACACACACACACACACACACACACACACACACACACACACACACACACACAGAGTTCCTCCTGTTTTGCTGACACGTCTGAAGAAAACAGACGTTTGTCCCTGCTGCCCCCTGCTGGCCAGCAGGCACAGGCACATGTGAAGGCTTCACGTATGAAAAGCATCCATCCGGTAGTGTTTTTCTTTGCCTAAACTTCTCTGAAAACATTTGAAAAAGTGATGTACAGTTATCTCCACCAGGCAATATGAGGCTCTGATGTGCAGCAGGTGAACCGGGGTGAACCAGCTCTTTTTCAGTCCGCAGCAAAACGCTGTCACTCCTACTTTGCCTTGTAAACTAATCATTTGCTTGCAGGGCTTGTTTTCAAATGTTGAATATATTAGTTAGAATAAGAGTTATTTTTAATAGAAAGTGTGCTATATTTACCCGTCAGGGGGTACAAACGTAGAATCAAACAGAGAAACAACATCTTTTCTCGCCAACAATTCTCGGCAACAATTCCGGCAGTAAAACACAAAAAAGGCTGCATCATAAAACAGTGGCATATTTCTCAGATTTCACCGTCTCTTTCTGTTTGTCATGTATTTGTCTCATTAGGCGGTGATAGGCGACAAGCTTCTCTCCCCCCTGTAGTTTTGCTTCTCTGTCCTTTTACGTTATCCCATTTCACATAGGAATAAGTGAGCTGAATAAAGAAACTTTAATTATAAAAGCTTTTGGTTCACAAAGCCTCCATCGGGGTGAAACTGTCAATGTGTTTCAAAATATGTGCATATACACTTAAGCTTCAATCAGAAATACTGTCTGACTTATTTCTCATCTCATTTCCATTTAAAGCCCATAGACAGTGAGAGCTGCTGTCCAATACCTCAGACAGTTATCATATATACAATACAATATACAATATCATGGTATCCTATTTTTGCCACTCTATATTAGTGTATCCCATTGCTGCGTCTGATAACAATCATACGGCAGCATTTTTAATATAAATTGTCAATAATCAGATCTTGCCCTGTCCCTATTATTCTTCATAATGTAATACTGTTTTCAGATACATGTTGGTGTTTTTAATGCTTATTTTTAATGCTTCTGTCACATTAAATTGCACCATGTGAGATGAGTTGATATCTCCTACTGTCTCCTATTTGCCATTTTGAATAGGACGTTTAGTGAATAAGCAAGCAGTGGTGATGGATAACAAACTGCCATCCATCCTAATATCGCTGTGTGTCCTGTCACTCTCTCCTTATATCTAGAGTATCTTAATATACTGTATCTGCTATCTCTAATGCTGCCGTTCTCTCCTCTCCGTCCTCCAGTTCTGGCAGTTTGGGGAGTGGGTGGAGGTGGTGATAGACGACCGGCTGCCGGTGAAGGATGGGAAGCTGCTGTTCGTCCACTCCGCAGAGGGAGGAGAGTTCTGGAGCGCGCTGCTGGAGAAGGCCTACGCCAAGTAAGAGCTGTAACCGTAATTAGGGCTGGGTCCAGTCCCAGTCCCAGTCCCAGTCCCAGTCCCAGTCTCAATTCCACCAGTCAGACGATAGCAAGTTGAGGCTTTTTGAAGACCATGGTATTCATTTGGCAGGATATACTGCATATTATAACATGCGATTAAGGAGATGGAGAAAATGTGGCTAAGCTGTTTTGTCAATTTTGTGCACATAAGTAAATCGACAAAAAGAAAAAGAAATCAGCCAATAGTGACTGAGACAAAAAATGACAGACAGACAGATTAGGCTCACACAAAACGTCAACATAGCCCGCAGTTAGAGAAGCTTGAGACCCAAAGATTGCTGGTTAAAATCCCCAAACTGGTTGGAAAAATCTGTGCAGGGAACATGAATTAGAAACATCTGAAGCACTCAAAGAGCTGCTGAGCAAGGCTTGACCCTTGACCCTTGACCCTATACAGCTGTGGTCCCAGGTGTGAATGTGTGAATGCTGTGAATGTTGAAGCGCTGCATTGCTAATGAAAGTCAACTCTTCCTGGATGAGTAAAGGCTAAAAATAAGGCCTGAACGAGAGTAGAGGGAGAGTGAAAAAACAGTGGCGGTTTAGGAGAAGCGGAGAGGTTTATGACTTGTTTTACTTGCTCTGTTAGTATGTAGGTGTGTGTTCATATATGGGAGTGTGTTGCACAGTGTGTAGGAACAAGTGCTGACAGTATTTACAGTTTTGTCTGACAGAGGACATTCTCTATGATCTTAATGATCCAACTCTACTGCATTCAGTTTAGTTTCAGTTCAGCTGATTTAACACCCCACGGCATGCCACACCAGTGTTGTTTACATAGCATCCCAGCAGGCATTTTGACAATGAATAGATGTTGATATGTAAAGATAGAGCCAAAATGAAAGCAGAGACATCGTCCATAACTGCTGTCTGCATTGTTTTGTGAATTTGGGACCTAAATATCTTTCTGATATCAGTTCAAAACAGTTTCCAAAGCTGTTTTAATATGAAGTTTTACCGTGCCGTAATATCATATTGTTAACATTTTGTCATTGATTTGTGTTGATGTTGATCTTGGCCACCATCTGCACGTCAAATGCTTGCTGGGATGTTTTTTCACAGCAGCAGGTTGATCATCCACACTGCGACCTGCGTCCCAGAAAAACACGTCGCTGTCGCTTATATCTCCAAAATGTCGACAAAATAGCCTTGTTTTAGTTTGAGGACCATCCATTTTTCAATTTAGCCAATCGGTTTTGAAAGGTTTTCATAAGCCGAAGGGTCGTGGAACTTGCTCGACCCATAGAGGAGCATGTAATCCTTCAATTTAAGGGAAAACATGAAAATCACCAGAATGACGATTATTCTGTGACCCTAAAAACTCTCCCCCACCTGTGCGGCGCAGGTTGAACGGCTGCTACGAGGCTCTGTCGGGCGGCAGCACGTCGGAGGGCTTTGAGGACTTCACGGGCGGCGTGACAGAGATGTACGAGCTGAGGAAGGCCCCCTCCGACCTGTACAGCATCATCAGCCGGGCCGTGGAGAGAGGGTCGCTGCTGGGCTGCTCCATAGACGTCAGTACTGCACCTCTCTGACCTTTGACCCGAGCAAATGAAGAATCAGCACTCACCGATTGAGTTTTTTTTTTACACTTCTCCAACATTGATTGATAAGAAAAAGTATGCTGAAGGAATAAGGCTAACAGGAGTTTCTTCATACGTAGGCTGTACACAGAACGACACTGCTGTAAAAAAAATAATGAGAAGAATGAATCATCTCAATTTCCATTAGCTTCAGCTTGTTTTACTTTAAGAAATAGGAGTTTGTTGGTAGTTTACACTTATTGTTTCCCCAAAAGAAACATTTCTCCAGTTCAGTCTTGCTTTGTGATGTGACCTGAAATCAACATCATAGCCATAGTCATAGTTTTGCATGGAGAAATTATAGAAATATTGCGGTATGCATGTAGAGTCATATGAATTTGCGCAGAGAAATTTGCAGTGTTAAAGCAGGGCATCTCTGAAAAACATGAAAAAACGATTGAAAACACAATTTATAATTCACAGTTGGACATCGATTTAGAGCGTTGCGTAGGTCTCTCCACTGACTCTTCCTCTGAATGTCATTGAGATCACCGTTGACATCATGTTACACTCACGCAAGGCAGTGTGTGTGTGTGACTGTCCCTGTGTCTGTGTTTGAATTGGTTAAAACAACCAGTGACAGTCACGTCTCTAATGGGTTTCACCCTCTGTTCATTTTGCCTTTGTTGATGGATGAGCCGTGTTATGATGTTGACTGTGACCGCTGCTTGTAGACGTCACATGTGGCTGCGTGTGCCTCCTCCTGCCTGTCTTCCTCTCTGTCTCCTGATCTTGCGCATCA